>NC_058404.1:203273721-203276606 GCF_002201575.2 Neomonachus schauinslandi
GATCTTCAGTGCGGGAACAGGAGCCGAGGTTCCTGGGATCTTCAGTGGGGGGACAGGAGCCGAGGTTCCTGGGATCTTTAGTGCGGGAACAGAAGCCGAGGTTCCTGGGATCTTCAGTGTGGGATCAGGAGCCGAGGTTCCTGGGATCTTCAGTGAGAAGTGCGGGATCAGGAGCCGAGGTTCCTGGAATCTTCGTGAGAAGTGCGGGAACAGGAGCCGAGGTTCCTGGGATCTTCAGTGGGGGAACAGGAGCCGAGGTTCCTGGGATCTTTAGTGCGGGAACAGAAGCCGAGGTTCCTGGGATCTTCAGTGGGGGAACCAGAGTAGGGGCCAATAGCACCTGGCCATTCGCTTAACGTCCAGGCCCGCCACTGCTTCCAGGACCAGGGACCCAGATGCCCTCTCCCCTGCTATTCATCCGTCTCTCCCTCGGCCTATTCTGTGTGGTCCCTGAAGGGCATGTGCTCCCGGCCAGGTTGGCCATCGGAAGGGGAAGGGAAGTCACGCCAGCCTCAGAGCCAACTGTCCGTATTTTGGGTTGCCATCTGTCAGAGGCTCAGCTCTTGTAGAGAACGGGATGAGAGGGCAGTGAGCAGCCTCACTGTAGGCCCTGCACCCCACACGAGACACCTGCTCGAGGCCACTCACTGCTTCAGCCCAACGTCCAGGCTGGTGGGGGCATAGTCAATGTGTCAGCTCACACATGGTGCCTGTGGGCCAGCAACCTGCGCACAGCCCATCAGCAGCCTCCCTCGCCATCCATGAGACCCAGCGCAGGAGGCTCAGTGGGGGGGGGGGGGGGGGCGCAGACGCGGTGGCCAGAGCATTTCACTGAATGTGATGTGCCCTTGATTGCAAGGCCCACTGTTGTATCCTGCTAGGGAAGAATAAAGCCCGTCCCTGAACTATGACAGGTCATGGATTACATCCTGGGCCCCCTGCCCTTGGGCGGGAAATTGGACACTGCAGGCCCTCGCCCAATGTCTGGCTGTTGTCAGAGCGTGTCCTCTGCGGATCACGACAGCCCTTTAGGGAGCGCTCGCGGCCCTGGGGCACGGGCCTGCCGCCCTCCTGGACCTGAGACAAGCCCTCCAGGAGCCAGACGCACCCCCTTGCAGAGCCAGGTGTTTCTCCCCCCCCCCACCCCAGCCTGGCTGTGGGGCATACCTGGGGGCCTCGGCTGTTTGGGAGACGCTAAGGCGGGGGTGCTGTGCACGCTGGGAGCAATGCCTGGCCCAGCGTGGGGCGTGGTCTGCACGGACCTGACCCTCCGTGGGGCGTGGCCTGCACGCGCCTGGCCTTACGTGGGGCGTGGGGTGTGGTCTCGCCCTGCGTGGGGCATGGGCGTGATCTGCACGCGCCCGGCCCTGCGTGGGGCGTGGTCTGCATCCGCCTGGCCCTGCGTGGGGCGTGGTTTGCACACACCTGGCTCTCCGTGGGGCGTGAGCATGGTCTGTATGCGTCTGGCCCTGCGTGGGGCATGGGAGTGATCTGCACCTGCCTGGCTAGGCGGGGGGCGTGGTCTGCACGCTCCTGGCCCGGCGTGGGGCGTGAGCGTGGTCTGCGTGGGCTCCGCTTGTGCCTTCCTCTTCAGGGCTTGTCCCCACCCGTGGAGAGCTACAGCTGGGGGTCTTGTGGGGCGGGGCCCTGTCGCGGTGGAGCCCCAACTTCGGGGAGGGTCCTTCCCATTGGGCGGTTTTGCAAACGAGTAGCAGCTCAGCACATGTCATCTAAACCCTGGGGAGACAGGACACCGACCTGCTCATGGGGCTTCACGCGAGGCGACCCAGGCCACACAGAGACACGTGGACACCGTCAGGGCAGGTGTCCAGGGCTGTCGTGGAGACCACGCCTGCATGTGGGAGCCGCAGGGGAGCACGTGGGGAGGGCGCAGTGGGCAGTGCGCAGGGGCCAGTGACCCGGAGGCCGGCCCTTTCCAGGCGGCGGGTCGCCGTCCCGGGGCCCCGTGTGCGTTTGTGCCGGGACTATTTGTCGCTCTCCCCCCGTAGCAGTGTGTCAGTGTGGCCCTTGCGGGGTCTGGGGGTTTCGGATGCTCCGCGTCCTCCTCAGCATCCTGTTTTACTGTCTGGTGCCCACACGGAAGGTGAGCCCAGGCCCCCGCACACACACAGTGCGTTCTCTCGGGGGGCGGGACCCCTAGGCTGCTGGGGAGTCGGAGCCCAGAGCCAGCAGGGTCACCCGCAGTCACCCCCGATGTCACAGAAGGGGCTCCTGCCCAGGGGAGGCCGCAGTGCGGTGCACACGGGGACGGAGACCCGAGGGAACTGCGGGCCTCTCGGGACCGTCCCAGCCTGCGGCCAGGCTGGAGGGGGAGCATTAGCAGCCCTCCCCCCGCCCCGGGGTTGGGGTGTCTGGGCTGGTTTGGGGTGGCAGGCGGCCGGCAGCAGCCAGGCTCAGGGCCCCGCGGCCAGCCTCTGACGGGGTGGCCACCCTCGCTCCCGGCAGGTGCTGAACGAGGCGGTGGGGGCGCTGATGTATCACACCATCACGCTGACCAGGGAGGACCTGGAGAAGTTCAAAGCTCTGCGCATCATCGTCAGGATCGGCAGCGGTTTTGACAACATCGACATCAAGTCGGCCGGGGACTTAGGTAGGGTGCTCGCAGTTCTTCGCTTTGCAACTCTGTGTCTTCTTTCCTCGACCTCGTAGGCTGGTTTTGCTTTTACACCGAGAATTCTCTTGCACCTCCTTGTTTGGTTGGAAGTGACTTGTGAGCCGGCTTCCGGGGTGCGGGGCCCCACGCCAGTTCCCTGGTCAGCGCGGCTCCCTCAGAGAGCCTTGCAAGTGACTTGTGAGCCGGCTTCCGGGGTGCGGGGCCCCACGCCAGCTCCCTGGTCAGCGCGGCTCCCTCAGAGAGCCTTGCA
>NC_058404.1:203276616-203285947 GCF_002201575.2 Neomonachus schauinslandi
CCCACGCCAGCTCCCTGGTCAGCGCGGCTCCCTCAGAGAGCCTTGCAGGGGGCAGGTGCATTCTGATCTCCACGGCCTGTGTGTCTGCACCAGCTGCGGCCTGGTGAGGCGAGCGTGTGCCCCATGAGGCCCACAGCTTCAGGTTGTGCCCCCGGTGCCTGGTCTGGCCTTTTTTTTGCCCAGGTTGCAGCTGAAGGAACAGGACCCGGGACAGCCCGGCATTTGTGTCTCCCGCAGACTTAGTTTACTCTGCTTCTGTGTGGACCCTCCTGCCCACCACCAGCTCACGTGGCAGAGCCCTCTGGCCCTACTGTCGCCCATCCCTAGGCGGCATCCCCAGTAAGGCAGCAGTGGGGGACCGTGGCCTGTGTGCTTTCTGCCCTGGGGTCCCTGGGGGCCTTTGTCCCGGTGCACGAATGTGCCCTGTTTTGTGATGTCACAGGCTGGGGCTCTGTTCCTCCACCAGGGACAGTCAGGGCCATGTGCTGTGGGGACAGGCGGGGGCTCAGGTGGGGACTCAGAAGCCCCAGGACCTGGTTTGCCCTCTCCGCCAGCAGTTTTGTCCCCAGATTTAGGGGATGGTGTAGCCCGGTCCTCCTTCCCGCCTGCTCTCGCATTTCCTGGCAGGCTGAGTTTTTTCTGGAAGGAAGAACAGGATCCACCCTGGGCCCTCTCATAGAGCCCTGTGGATGTGTGGGGCATCCTCCTGGCATTTGGAGTAGCTCCAGGAACATCAGAGCCCCGTCTGGCCAGCAGGTGCCTCCCCTCAGCGGGGAGGTGACCAGTCTGCAGGCAGAGCGAGAAGATAGCAGGGCAGGGCAGAACGAGGGTGGAAGGGGTCAGGCTCGGGAGAGGCATGTAGAGATGCGGAGGGGCTGGTACCCAGTGGTACCCGGCCCGTGCATGCACGGGACTGGCCACCGAGGCTCAGCGTAGAGGAGAAGCCTGAACCAGCTCACTCTCCACGGCTGCTAAGGGGCTGTTGGGGCCGTGGGAACTGGGAGGGCAGGGGGCTTCTCTGTCCAAAGCCAGGTCTCAGTTGGCTTGGGAGCCAAGGAAGGCAGGAGGGGTGGGGCCTGTGCGGGTGTGAGTGGCTGTGGAGTGGCTCCGGATGCTGGCCTGCCCGTGACCCCTTCCTGGAAGGTCAGGTGGCCCGAGGTCCAGGCAGGGCAGACCCAGGTGCTGGCATTTGCAGAGGGGCAGAGGGGCAGAGGGACAGAGAGAATCTCAGACAGACTCTGAGCGTCTGAGACTCAACAGGCGGTCTCCGCTCCGTCCTGTCTACTTGCTGGACCTACAGGCGGTCTCTCCCCGGGCTGGGGTGGGTCACCTGCGTCGTGTCAGGGTCTGGCCCGCCATGGGGGAGCGCCAGGACTGGCTTTGGTGACCAGCTCCGTGTGTCTTGTGTTTCCCAGGCATCGCTGTCTGCAACGTGCCGGCGGCGTCTGTCGAGGAGACCGCCGACTCCACCATGTGCCACATCCTCAACCTGTATCGCAGGACCACGTGGCTGCACCAGGCGCTGCGGGAGGGCACGCGGGTCCAGAGCGTCGAGCAGATCCGGGAGGTGGCTTCCGGAGCCGCCAGGATCCGTGGGGAGACCTTGGGCATCATAGGACTGGGTGAGTTAAGCTCCGTGCTCCCTCTCTGTGGGCTCCGCAGGCCTCAAGCCAGGGCTCGGCTGTGCTGCCGGACGGCTCCCCCCACCCAGGGCCCACCTGGGGCTGACTCCTTCTGCCCCAGGAACACTGGGTGCGGGTCACACACGGGCAGACGTGAGACACGTGCCGTGGGTCCCGTGCCTCTGCATACAGCCGTGCGTGCTCATGCACGCCACCGGCACGTTAACGCATGCTCACCACACTCAGACACGTTCACCCTGCCCCCCACGCCCCCACCCCATGGCTGAGTAGACGTGGCCTTCTGGTGAGGGCCCGGTGGCTCTTAGCCCTGCTCTGGGGGGAGGGAGCTGGTTCACCCGCTGTGTGGGCCGCTGTCCTGGGTCGGTGACATCCCTCTTCTCTGCCTTGTTTGTGGCCCATCTCTGTGTCTGAACTCGGCTCCCTCCACCTGGGAGGCCCGGGACAGATGGGGCCGTAGCTCACTGCCGGCCCCCTCGTCCTGCTGCTTCCCGAACTTGCTCTGGGTAGGCCCCCGTGCCCGCCCCTGCCCCACTGGCTCCCCAGCGGTGCGCTCTGTGCAGTGTGGGAGAGACCTGACAGGGACCCGCCTGCCTTTAGTGTAAGACGTCGGGGCGTCCATGGGACGCAGGCATCTCGTCCAGTACAGCTCACGGTCTTGCTGCAGATGGGCACATGGACGCCGGCGCTGGCCCCCATGGGCGCCCTGCACCTCGGGGCCTGGGTGGGGAGGAGGACGGGTGGGGAGTGGGCAGCTGGGTTTGCCTGGCTGGGGGATTTGGGGGCCACCTGATCTCCTGAAGCAGTGTTGTCGAGAGACTCAACAGGCCCGGTTCAAATGCAACTCTGACCTGATGGGGCTGTGTGGGCTGAGTCTGCGTCTTAACCAGAGCCAGGTGACATGGCAGAGGCGACCAGAGCAGCCCCTCAGCCTGGCCCCTCCAGAAACTGTTTGTTTGCTTGTTTGTTTTAAAGATTTTATTTATTTAGAGAGTGCACAAGCAGGGGAGGGGCAGAGGGAGAGAGAGAATCTCAGACAGACTCTGAGCGTGCAGCCCGATGTGGGGCTTGATCTCACCACCCTGAGATCATGCCCTGAGCCACAATCAAGAGTCGGACGCTCAGTCGGGTGCACCACCTGGGCGCCCTCTTGCGACTGTTTACACAGCGCTCCTGGTCTGGGTACGTGTCAGGTACCGTCTACCAGGTCGCGGACACTCTGTGACGGAGTGTTGGGAGACAACCAGTTACTTGATCTCACAATGCTGTGGGTTTGTATTTTGGGTAGAAATGTCAGGATGGCTCTGCTCTGGCCTCACCTGGGGTCACTCACGGGCACAGTGGTCGCCTGGGGCCTTGGTGACCCTGCTCCCCTGGCCGATGCCCTCCGGCAGGCAGATGCACACGGACCCCATGGCGGCCTCAGGGTGCGTGGGATGTTTCCATCCCCTGCTTGCTCTCTTTGTTAGCGTTCTCTTGCTCAGAGCAAGCCCCGGGGCTCCAGGAGGGGTGGGGCCCCCTGAAATGTGGGGACTTTGGCCACCCCTCCCCAGCGCCCAGCTGCCCAGGACTTACCTCCTGGGGTACCACCGTGGCCCCACGGTGTCCAGGTCGGAACTTACCTCCTGGGGTACGGGGCTGTGAGCCCCTCGGCCCTGCACCCTCCCTCCAGGGTGCAGGGCCACTCCTCAGATGCTGCAGCTCCCACCCCATGCACTCCCTGGGGAGCACCTCCAGCCCCCCGCCCTCCTCCCTGAATCCCCTGTCTGCGCACGGCCGGGCAGGGGTCCCGGGGCGGACGGGGCTTCGCTCCCCTCCGTGTCAGCCCCGGGCACACGGGGATGCGGGCCGTGTGGGGGCCCCTCAATCCGTGGCCGTGGTAACACCGTGTCCCGCCCTGCCAGGTCGTGTGGGGCAGGCGGTGGCGCTCCGGGCCAAGGCCTTCGGTTTCAACGTGCTCTTCTATGACCCGTACCTGGCGGACGGCACCGAGCGGGCGCTGGGCCTGCAGCGGGTGAGCACCCTGCAGGACCTGCTCTTCCACAGCGACTGTGTCACCCTGCACTGCGGCCTCAACGAGCACAACCACCACCTCATCAACGACTTCACCGTCAAGCAGGTGGGCGCAGGCTCATGGCCTGGGGGTCCGGGGCTGGGGCCTCTTCCCGCCCCATGGGCTCAAGTGCCGGGGAGCCAACTGCAGACGGGCCTGTGTCCTGAGTTGTGCGGAGGGCTCCAGCGTCCCCACAGCTACGGCACACACCGTGCCCGGGGTCTTGGGCTTCGCCGCACGTCCGCCTGCGCCAGGATGAGCGCTGACCGCGGCCGCCATGGGGCGCTGCCCTGGGTGCGCACACCCGGGTGTGGGGACGTGCGTGTGCGCACAGGTCTGTGGGCTGGCATGTGCTTGATGCTGTCCGCCTCCCGTGAAGGACGAGGCCAGGCACCCGAGGCTCCTCTCTGTCTGCCGTGGGTGGGTGGGCACAGGCATGGCCCTGGGGTGCCATCCCCAAAAACCAGGTGTGAACGGGAGAGCCGACCGAGGAGCTGAGCTGAGAGCGGGCTACGTGAGCCCCGCGGCGGGACAGGCTTAGTTGGTCTCAAGGGACCTGTCACCTCAGCGCACGGGGAGCCCCCCTTACCACGAAGCCTGGAGGGGAATGCCTTCCGGGCAGCTCTAAGGGCTTTTAGCAAAAGGAAATGAAGCTGCCACCCAGCTTCGGACGCCGGGCTCTCTGGCAGGGCCACTGCACTGAAGACCCCATCTCGGGCCTGTGCCCATCACTCCTAGGCCAGGCCATGTCCTAGACACGCCAGATCCTTTCCAGGCACCCCAAGCATCCTGGGGGCTGGGCCAGGAGACCCCACGACCCAGCCCACACCTCACCACCGGGAGCAGGAGGAGGTCGGCTGTGAGTCGGTGCGTTTGCTCCAGCCAGAGGTCCTCGGTGAAGCAGGGTCCGCACAGACCCCCGAGCCCTCGTCCCCCTGCCGGCCCCTGTCTGCTCCACGTCCCTGCTGGGCCCGTCCCCTGGGGGTGGGGGGCAAGCGAAGAGGGCCCTGTGTTGATTCACTCTTGGCGCTGTTTTTGTGTCCTCCCAGATGCGACAAGGCGCCTTCCTCGTGAACACGGCACGGGGCGGCCTGGTGGATGAGAAGGCCCTGGCCCAGGCTCTGAAGGAGGGGCGGATTCGGGGCGCCGCCCTGGACGTGCACGAGTCTGAGCCCTTCAGGTGCCTCCTGGCAGCGCCCTGGGTGATTCCTGGATGCCAACTCTCTCACACTGGGCCCTCGCCCCAGCTCATGCCCCACATTGACCCCGGTCAGGCATGGGGCCGGGGCTGATGCCCACTGGCAGTCTCCAGGCTCCATCCTTGGGCTGCGTGTGCAGCCTGAGGTCCTGCTGCAGGCGGGCCTGCCCCCAGGGCCCAGCTAGGTCTCTGTGGGCGGGGATGGGGGCGCTCAGACCTGCGCTTCATGCGGAGTGCCTGGGGGCACCCAGGTGAAGGAGGCCACTGACCCCCGTGTGGCCTGTCTGTAGAGACCCCACGCCTGAGAAGCCCGTCTGGGGCAGTAGCTGGCCCCTGACCGTGCGTCAGCCCTGTTGTCTGGGAGCCTGTTGCTGCGGGGCCTCACGCCCTCACCTGCAGGGCGGGCTGGGGCGTGTACCTCTAGCTGGGACTCCTCCCTGCTGCTGTCGGGAGTCTGTGGCAGATTTGACCCCGCTAGGGTCCCCTGGTCTGACACCGACTGGAGTGTGGTTCCAGGCAGGGCCAGGCACCCTCCACCCTACCCTGACCTGCTTCGTGACTTTTGCAGCTTCAGCCAGGGCCCCCTGAAGGATGCACCCAACCTGATCTGCACCCCCCACGCGGCCTGGTACAGCGAGCAGGCGTCCATCGAGATGCGGGAGGAGGCAGCCCGGGAAATCCGGAGAGCCATCACAGGTGAGGGTGGCCGGCAGGACCCGAGCCTCCTTCCGAGGCCTGCACTGCTGGCCTGCTGTGCTGGCGGGGGCCACACCGTGCCATCCCCCCGAGTGTGGAGGTCAGCAACCGGCTTCCACGGTGGTGCTCCCCACGCAGCCCTCGGGCCCCCTTGTGCGTCACGCTTAGGACGCCCACCCATGGTCCCCCCGTGGGAATTCAGCACGTGTGGCCTCCTCACCCCTCGTTTAAAAAGTCTGGCTATGTTTTTATACCTGGGCTGAGCTTGTCTGCCGCTCCCCGAAATCCCGAGGCCTGGCAGACGTGGGGCCGCTGGGGGGCTGAGGGCACTGCCCGGGCCCGGGGGATCTCTGAGCTGCGAGGTGACTGCGTCCAGACAAGGGGAGGAGAGCGAGAGGGAGGGAGGCCCAGCTATGGGGGACCCTGCAGCCCGTGCCCGCCACCGCCACGCTCCTGGACACAGCCGTGTGACACGGCTCTTCCTCTCCTCGCTGCATCTGCCAGGCCGCATCCCCGACAGCCTGAAAAACTGCGTCAACAAGGACCACCTGACCGCCGCCACCCACTGGGCCAGCATGGACCCAGCTGTCGTGCACCCTGAGCTCAACGGGGCCGCCTACAGGTGAGCGGGTAGCGGTGGGCTCAGGAACACAGAGCACGTCCGTGGTGACTGCTGGCAGGGTCCCGGGGGCGGGGGATCCTAGGCCTGGACGTGCACGCTCCTGTAGGCCCCAGTGGACCGGAAGGTCTGGGGGTGAGAGCCTGACACACCAGACCTGAGGGTGAAGGCGGGTGAGGGAGGAGTTGGGGCCAGGGCGGGGTCCCGCCAGGCAGGGCCTTTGGGAGCAGCCCCCAGCCGTCCTGGGCCCGCGCTGTGGCCCCGGGAGGGACCCCGCCAGCCTCACACGCCGTCCCTCCTCCCAGCAGGTACCCGCCGGGCGTGGTGGGCGTGGCCCCCAGCGGCATCCCGACTGCCGTCGAAGGCATTGTCCCCAGCGCCATGTCCCTGTCCCACGGCCTGCCCCCCGTGTCCCACCCGCCCCACGCCCCTTCTCCCGGCCAAACCGTCAAGCCCGAGGCAGATAGAGACCACGCGAGTGACCAGTTGTAGCCCGGGCGGAGCTCGACAGCCTCGGCGCGGGCAGGGCGGCGCCCCCGGATGGGCGTGTGCAGAGGCGGCCTGCGGGTGGCCACAGCGCTCCAGAGACTGTCCAGGCGCCGGCGGGGGCCAGGTGGCACCGGCCTCCCCCGCCTCAGCTGTAGTTGCCCTGTCCCGGGGCCAGCCGCTGTCCTGTGTCCTTTGCGTCCTCGTTAAGCAGAAGAAGTTAGTAGTTAATTCTATCATGAATGTTCTTGTCTGTGTACAGTCTTTAGAACATTTCAGAGGATTTGTTTGCTTAGCTGTCAACAGAGAACCCTGAGGGAGCATTCGGCAGGTCGGTCTCAGACTGTGTCCCGTGTGTGTTGGAACACGCCCCGAAACGAGGCAGTTGGCAAACTTCTCAGGACAACGAATCCTTCCCGTTTTTCTTTCTACGCCACACAGTGCATTGTTTTTTCTACCTGCTTGTCTTATTTTTAGAATAATTTAGAAAAACAAAACAAAGGCTGTTTTTCCTAATTTTGGCATGAATCCCCTTGTTCCAAACGAAGACGGCACCGCAGAGTGGCTGCGAGAGAACAGTGCACCTAGCCCTCCGCGTGTGGCGGCCGTCGGCATCTGTCCTGGGGATGTGAGGGCGCAGCGTCCCGGCCTGCTCAGGTGCCGTCCTGCTGATGTGGTAGGCTAGCAATATTTTGGTTAAAATCATGTTTGTGACTGTAACCATTTGTATGAATTATTTTAAAGAAATAAAAATCCCAGAAAGAACCGGCAGGCCCAGCGTCTGTGTGAGTGGCTTTGCCTCGTGGGGGCTCTGGCTGAAGGGGGCAGCCCTGGGGAGCCCCGGGGGGCCGTGGTCCTTGCAGGGGGCGGGGGTCAGGCTCGGAAGCTGCTGCTGCGGTGCAGCGGGGGGTGTGGGTGCAGGTGCAAGCGATGGCGTTTGCCGGGACACGGCCCCCCCTCTCCCGAGTGCACCTCCCTCGGGCCAGCCTGGAGCCTGGGACAAGAGCCGATGTCAGGGCCTCGGCAGATGAGAGTTCCTGAAGATCCGGAAGGCTGCAGGGACCTCTGGTTCCACAGCTCGCAGAAACGCGCCAAGCAGAGTGGTCCTTTCCTCACGGTAGCTCGGGGTAAACGGGGTCATCCTCGTCACAGCCGGCGGTTTTCACAGGTTCCCCTGGAAGGCTCGTCGGCACCCTCAGGCCCCGCACCCCCACCCCGCGCTGGCCCACGGTCCAAGGTGCACCTGCGAGGCCTGGGCTCACTCCTCAGTCTCTGGCTAGACGGGACCCTGGGGGCAGGGACGGGGCTTCCCCGAGCCGGTGTCCCCCCGACCCCGTTCCCCCACCCCCACCCCTGGCCAGAGCCACCACTGTGCCTCCTGGAGCTCACCCTTCAGTGGTCTTTCCCGCACAGTTGTTTGGGGGGGAACACGAAGGACAAGCACCCGTTTGAGAGGGGCTTCTGGGGAAATGCCTTGGTTTTGCCCACACTCGACTAGGTGTTTGGCTGGGACAGGATTCTGGGCTGGGAGCTGTCTTCCGAGTGCACACCCTTCCATCGGCTTCGGCCTCCATCGTCCCGAGTGGGTGTCCTGGCCGGGTCCCCGGACCCTCTGCTCCTCCGTGCCAGCACGTGCACCCTCCGTGGGTGTCCTCCCAAACTCATCATCCTTCCTGAGCTGGGGGCTTTGTGTCTCCACTCAGTTCTGGGACGTTCTCGGCCTTTCTGTCTTCAGTTGTTCACCTTTGTTCTGGTTCTTGAGGGATCCCGCAGGGATGTGGTGGGGCGACCAACGGAGAAGAAAACGCAGCCTGAGCACGAGCGTGTCCTAAGCAGCTGGACGAAGAATGACGAGATAAACTCTGAGATCGTCAACGGGCAGAAGTAACAAACAAGATGGGAATTAAGTGGAAAAGGACCAACAAATTCAACAGTTGGTTCTTCGAAAAATTAATAGAATTGATCAAAGTCTGCCAGACAAAGACAGGAGGCCGCCCCCAAGGTCACTGATGCCAGAAGTCTTGGAGAAATGAAAAGCCACTTGCCAAAACCGACAGGAAACATGCAGGGTCTGAGTAGCTCTATAACCTTAAAGAAATTGAACTTAGAAACATTTCCTCAAAGAAATTACAAATAGATGGCTTCCACCATTAATCTCAACAAATACTTAAGAAACAACTCATTTGACACACTTCAGAGAACAGGAAGGAGGACGCCCTCCCAACACAGTTTATGAAATTGACTCAGACTCTGAATTCCTAGAAGAAAACACGATCTAGAATTGCCTTGAAGAGTGTTCCCAAGTGGGGTGAACTTGCCCTGCAAAGCGAATCCAGTTGGTGCAAGGGGCGGGCTGCCCGGGGCACCTCAGTGCCACTCTGGTGCTGCTCTGGGACCCAGTGTCATTCCCCAGCTGCTAGGAGTGTTGTCTGCTCATGGCTCACAGCTGGGTCCACTCTGGGCGCGGTCCTCAGCGGGAGAGAGCCACCTCTCCCCTGGGGAGCCCACCTGCTCACATTGTGGTACAAAGATTTGCTGTTTTGGGTCAGTTGAGGATAGTTCCGGAGGTCGGCCATCTCTGATCACTGTGGACCCAGCTTCTCCCTCTGCAGCGATGCTCCCAGCTTCTCCCTCTGCAG
>NC_058404.1:203285957-203286286 GCF_002201575.2 Neomonachus schauinslandi
CCCAGCTTCTCCCTCTGCAGCGATGCTCCCAGCTTCTCCCTCTGCAGCAATGCTCCCAGCTTCTACCTCTGTAGCGATGCTCCCAGATTCTCCCTCCGCAGCAATGCTCCCAGCTTCTCCCTCTGCAGCAATGCTCCCTCTGCAGCCATGCTCCCAGCTTCTCCCTCTGCAGCAATGCTCCCAGCTTCTCCCTCTGCAGTGATGCTCCCAGCTTCTCCCTCTGCAGCAATGCTCCCAGCTTCTACCTCTGTAGCGATGCTCCCAGATTCTCCCTCCGCAGCAATGCTCCCAGCTTCTCCCTCTGCAGTGATGCTCCCTCTGCAGCCATG
>NC_058404.1:203286296-203300168 GCF_002201575.2 Neomonachus schauinslandi
ATGCTCCCAGCTTCTCCCTCTGCAGTGATGCTCCCTCTGCAGCCATGCTCCCAGCTTCTCCCTCTGCAGCAATGCTCCCTCTTCAGCCATGCTCCCGGTGCCCATAGGGTGCTGCTGAGACAGTCCGTGGACCCACTGTGTGCAGATGCCTGTCTGATGCGCCTTTCCCGGGCAGGCAGACTCAGACACAGCCACAGTCCCCCCCCAGGGACCCCGTAGCACAGATGTAGACCCACAGTGAAGGACAGAGCAGGCTTGTCGGGAGCAGCTTTCCTGACGATGATCAGAGACTAGAAACACGGTTTTGTGAATGCTCAGGGGAATGAGCCGGTGTGTATTTCACAATGAAACCCTGCAACAATGGAAACGAACAGAGGGCAAACCCACCAACAGCAGGGAGGAAAGGGGTCTAGTCACCGGTCTCCAAAGTGAACCTCCCACCCCGTCCCCTTGCCTCCAGCCCTGCCCTTGCTGACCTGGTGCCCTCGTCACAGGAGGGTGCAGCTCCCAGCCCAGGTGCCAGCCCCTGGGGTCCCCAACCGGGCTTGCAGATCACTGGAGGTGTGGCCTGTGGTCTCAGGGCCCGGGGCCTCACTGTGCTTGAGACTGCTGCCCTTGGCCCTGCCCAGCAGGTGGGTTCCCTGCTGGATGCTGCCCAGACCATCTCTGGCCCAAGGGCTATCCCATTCGGCCAGCTGCCTCCTGGAGCCCCCTTGGAAGGCTCCAGGGCCCAAACCAGGAGCCCGAGGTCCCCAGGCCCCACATTCCCCACTCCCCTCACCAAGTCCTGTGGATCCCTTCCACGGGCCCACCCAGCATCTGCTCAGGGCCCCCACCCCGACAGCCAGAGGAGCCCTGGCCCACCTGGGCCCCGTGGGCACGCAGGCTGCCTAGACCACAGCAGGAAGGGGTGGGATGCATCGGGAGAAGACAGTTGCGAGCTTTGCTGATGCTGGGGTGTGGGTGTGGTCCAAGGAGCCGGAAAGGTGACTCCCAGGGTCTGGGGCTGTGGGGCAAGGCCATGGGAGATGCCGCGCTCTGCTCTGGCCTTGGGCCCACCCAGCGGCCCTCAGAGCAGGGCCCGGCATGGGGGCGGGAGGCAGAGCGCACGGGTCCGCACCCTTCGTGGCCCTGTGCCTCGGTTTCCCCGGCTGTGCAATGGAGGCCACAGCCACAGCACGGGACAAGAGCGTGAAGGGGAGGTTGGAAGGGGAGAGGCAGGCTGCTAACACTCGCCAGCAGACGTCGGTGTAGAAAACCCAACATCAACCAACCACTGGACCACATGGGCCGATTGGCACCAGCCACTCTCATGGAGCCGCGAGAGAAGCAGAGCAAACTGAGGCAGCAGGGGCGCCGAGGCGTTCTGCCCTTCATCCCGCTCCCCTGAGTGCGGGCTGTGACCGCCGGCCCCAATCTCCACGAGCAGCCCAGGACCTCCGCGGCAGAGTCTGAGCCAACGGAGCGACCACAAGGCCGTGCGGTGGGTGGGGAAGCCTAACGAGACAAAATACGCCTTCTCTCCACCAGCACAGAAGCTCCTTACCGTCCAGCCAAAACTCCACCTGTGTGTTTCTAACAAATTCCACCATCTTATCCCCTATCGGGAATCACAGGGATCTGGGCACACGTATCCCGGCTTTCCGGAAGTTGGAGTCTGCCCTTTCCTTTTATGAAAGACCCACATTAGTCTGGCGAAGGCTTTTTCATAAACGTGAAAAATCCTCCGGGTCTGTTTCAGTTAGCAGAAACCGGCGCTGATGGAGATGTCCCGTCCGCGGAGTGGCGGAACTCTCGCCCTCGCGCCACACTTGGAGTGAGCCGCGGAGCAGCGGGGCCAGACGCGGGGTCCGCAGGGAAGACAGAGCCCGGGGCTGGCGTGGTGCCCGTGTGCGCGTGCGTGCACACACATGTGCGTGTAAACTTGAGATGTCATCCGGGACGGGGACGGACCCCTTCGTGGGTGAAACTGTGCAGCTCCTTGTGGCTGGGCGGGGAGGTCAGCCCGCTTCCCCACGAGGACTGCCGAGGACAGGCCGTGCAGCAGAGAACCAGCTGATTTCCAGACCCTGGGACGGGGCTACCCCTCTACCCCTCTAGCTCCAGCTGGCCGAGGGTGGACGGGGCTCGGGGTGGGCAGGGAAGGGGTCCCAGCAGGGATGCCAGCAGGGAGGGGGTCAGCTGCCCTCAGCCCCCTGCCCTCTCTGATGGGGCTGGAAGGGGAGGTCTGAGTGCCGCTCTGGGGGCTCAGGACGGTGGGTGGGCACCCAGCAAGGGGTCTGTGAATGCCGGCTGGGCCCTGGGCAGGACGTGGGGGGACACTGTCCTGGGGGTGACCTGAGCAGGGACCGGGCAGGGAGGCAGCCTCCCTCCCTGTGACCTCAGCCCCACCCAGGCTGGCCCCCTCGTGCCCCTGCCTCCCACCCTGCTCAGGCCCAGAGAGGCTCAGGGAGGGCAGGAAGGGGGTGTCGGTCCACATCTGCCGAAGCATCCGCTGCACCACCCCCAGCTGCTCTCAGCCCGCACCAGCTGGGTTTGCAGAATTGATTTTTCAGCAAAAAGCGTCAGGGAGAAAAACTGAGACAAGGGCCAGCTGTACAGCTCTTCCGGGCTTGCTGCCCTGGCGGCCAGCGCTCTCTGCATAAAGAAAAGCATCTGGTCCACTGGGCCAGAGGCTGGTGCCAAGCACTTGGAGGGCACCTCGGGTCCCCGTGACCAGCACCGCTCCCCATGCTACCCTGCAGACCTCTCCCCTTGGCACGGGGCATTCAGACAAGCCGGGGTCATGGGCATCGAGTCCCTGCTGCCTCACCTGGCAACCGTGGCCCAGCCAGGGGCCACCACCCTGGTCTAACCCTGCGCGCTCACCGGGACAGCATGACCACCTGCTGCCAGTCCACCACCCCGCCCCGGAGCAGCCAGGGGGCGCCATGGGCACAAACGACTCGGAATGATATTCAAGAGGCACAAAAAGATGGGGTGACATTACAAGACCCTTCAGCAGCTGCCCTCAGTGGCCAGTGGGTTCTTTGTCTCCCTGCGTTCTTACACTTGGGAGCAGTAAGCATCCGGGGTCTTCCACTCCCCACGGGCAGCACCGGGGTGTCTGTGTAGGATTCCAGTGCGGGGATGAGTCACTGTTCATTCTTCCAGGCCCTCGCCACTCCTTCCCATTTTTGGTGTTACGAACCACGGTCCAGCTTGTGGCTTGTCCTTGGGTGGTTGTCATGGGTGAACACATTCATCCTCAAGTGGATTCCCAAGAGTGGAATCGCTAATCCAAGATATGCACGTGTGCAATCTGGGGAGATATTCCTGGATTAACCAGTGTCCACTGCCACAGTGGCCCGGGCACCGCGAGATCAAACCATGTAATTCATGCCAGTGGGCAGGTGAGGAGTGGTGCCTCCATGGGACTTTACTTGCTTTTCTCCTAGTCCTGGTGACACTGCACACTGCCTATGTCTCCGCGTCCTATGAATTACCTGTCTCAAACTATTTTCTATTTGGGAAATTATGACTGGTCTTTTTCTTATTGATTTGCAAGCACTTTTTATTTATTAAGGAAATTCAAGTTTTAACTATAATATGAGTTATAAGTACAGTTTCCTCATTTGTTGTTTGTTTAACTGTTACATACACATTATCTTTGTCTGCCACTGGGTGGCCAGCCCCAGGAGGGCAAGGAATGTCTGTGTGCCCAAGCATACTGTCCCCTTCACCCAGGAGCCTGCCCTGGGCTCCCAGCTAATTTTGTGTCTCCCAGGGCATGGGCAGCCCCATGACAGCCAGGCCAGCTCTGGGCTCCGGTCCAGCCCGTGTACCCCCCCCCCATTTTGTACCACCTGGCTGTTCCAGTGTGTCCTCCCAAAACCCCCATACACACAGCTCCCCCCCATATGAGAGGGGAAGGTTCCCCCTCCCTGGCCATGTGTTCCTCATGGCTCTACTCAAAGAGGTGGCTTCTCCCTCCCAGCTCCCCCTCCTCACCTGCCTCTGGCCCAGGGCTGATCATGTGTCCAGTGCCCCAGCTCAATGCGAGCCAGACTGGAGCCGGTCCAGCCCCCTTCCACCCTCCTGCCCAGGTACAGGAAGGCCTCCATTATCTCGGGCTCCTGACAAGGCCCCCACGGCCTCGGGCCCCAGGTCTGGCGGGGTGGGGGGCCGGGGACTGCATCTTCCAGAGCCAGAATTCCACTCCTCAGAAAGCCCATGCCCACGAAGTAGCCTCGGCCAGGGGCCTGGCCACCTCTGTCCCCGCCAAGGCCATCTGGGGAGTCCAGGGGGCTGAGGGTTACTGCTCCCCTCCTGGGTCTTCCTGGCCAAGCCTGGCCAAGCCACGGACTCTTTTTGTCCTTAGCCATTTCCAAGATCCTCCATTTGCTAAAACATCCACCACTTTTATTGGAAGGCTGCCTCCCAGCCCTGTGCATGGGCTACTGCTAATGGGCCTCCCCCTACCCGGTTCCCGGGCCCCCAGGGCAGCTACAGGGGCTCGTGCACTAAGCAGATAACAATGGCCCTGAGGCAGTGACTGCCCCCCACTCGATGGGGACACTGAGGCTGGAAGCCAGGAAACTTGTAGGGGGCAGGGACAGAACCCTCGATCCCACCAACAGGATGGAGGGCGTCTCTCCCCCCTCAAGGGCTCAGCCTGGCCCCCCACGGGACCCCCTCTGCTTGCCCCCAGCCTGCACAGACCCCTTACATCCCCCACTCAGGCCAGGGTGGCCTCTGCAGCCACTGTCACCTGCCCCAGCAGCAGCTCCAGACTCCCGCGCCACCCCCTCTACACACACCCCAGGTCGGGCTTGGGGGGGTTTGTGCTCCGGGCCTTGGGGGCCCTGGCTCTTCCGCCCCCCAACTGAGACCCCCAGGCAAGGCCTGCTCCTCCTCAGGGAACCCCTCCCCCTTGTTTCCCCCAGAGCCAGGCCAAGCCCTGAGTCGGGGGGAGTTCTCTTCGGAGGGCACCATGAACGCTTGCTGGCCTTGTTGATGCTCCTGGGGGCCCATCTCAGGGGAGACTCCTCTTGCTCGGGGAACCTGTTAGCACCAGGGCCCCTTCTCCGTGAGGAGGCTTGCTGGGTCCCCGTGTCCTGGCTGAGCCCATTGCCCTGGGCCGGGCAGACCAGCAGCAGAGGGGCGTGGAGGCTTGCCTGGGGCCGGGGGTGTCTGCTGTGGGTCAGCGCCCTCGCTCTGCCTCCCCACCCACTTCCTTCCGCACTGGCTGTCACCTCCAGCCCTCATGGGGGGGTCTCTGCCCCTGAGACGGGGTTCCCACGGCAGGGCGGGGCGGGGCAGCCCTGTGTGGTCGCGGCTGCGGTCACTCTTGGTGGAAAAGCGGATGGAAGGCTGAGTGGGGCCAGCAGCCAGGGTGGGATGGCCACACGACCCAGGGCCGGGGTGCACACAAGCCAGGTGACCTTGCCCGCCAGCCCCCGTCCGTCCTGGCAGAGCCATAGCAACCCTGCGTGGGCCCAGGGGTCAGACCAGGGAAGCAGGGCCTGGGTGGCGTGGACGCACGGAGGTCCGCAGCTGGGGCCCTCCGCGGGGGAGGGTGGGCAGTGCCAGCACACCCTGTGCTCGGCTCTTTCTAGTTCCAGAGGCGGGGCTGGGCCGGCCCCCAGCCCAAGGCGCCCTGCGAGGTGGCCAAGGTTGGGCTGCTGCCCAGGGCTCAAGTGATGAGGTACCCTCCTGCTCAGGGCTGTGTGCTGGCCTGGGGCAGGGCACGGTCACCGGGTCACCCCCGGCCCAGGGATGGAGGACGAAGGATACAACGGGAGGAGCCATCACACCCGAAATGAGAACCACATGCTGGGTCCTGGCCACTCTCCAGGCCCGGGCTCGTCAGCAGGCCAGGGCCTGGCCCCAGCTCCCGCTCCCTGCTCCCACTCCCAGCCCTTCCCTGGCCGGGCTGTCCCTGGGAGAGCTCAAGGTAGGAGGTCAGGGACCAGGTCGCTTCCCACTGCCCTGCCCCCCTGGGGCCCAGAACTTCGGAGACCTCCAAAACCTGCTGGTCACTGAGCCCTGAGCCTCCCCACCCCCCCACCCCGTCGAAGCCTGCCCAGCGCCAGAGCCGGGGGCCTGCTGGGTGGGGGCAACTTGTGGGGGCCTGGGCAGTGGGCAGCCGGGGGGGTTTGGGGTGCGGCATCCAGGTGAGTGAGGACAGGCGTGCCTGGGGGGGCCTGGACAACACCAGGTAGTGTTCAGCCCCTCTGTGGCCACCAACCCCCCAGGCCGCCATCCCTGCAGGCGCCGCTGGTATATGTATCAGGACACTGGTCGAGCAGGGTGAACCCAGCAGGCGTCCAGTGGGAGCGGTCAGGGACAGTCGGTGCTGGACTGCGGCCTGACCTTCCCGAGGGAGACTCGGGACTCAGGGGAGTGACCCTAAATCCGAACAGCCGCCTGGCACTGCCCTCGGCAAAGCGCACAGCTCCGTGGGCACAAACTGCAATTCGGTAAAGTCAGGGAAATGAGACGTGGGGACAGGCAGGCCTTTGCCCCGGGGTGAGGCACCTTCCGGTGACGCCGGCGCCAGCACCAGCCTCCCCGCCCGGCAGCCTCCTGTGGCCACAGCCGTGCAGGGCCTCCAGACGGTCCAGTGCCCCCCACACGACGGTTTGCCCAGGGCCCGGCCTGGCAGCCCCGAGGGGCACAGGTGGAGGCCGGCCGCCCTCCTGCCTCAGCCACAGAGCCTCACCCGGCCAGGAGCTCCAGAGAGCTGACCCCGCGCAGTCCTAGAAACTGCCAGAAACAGTTCAGGAAGGCAGCCAACCCTAACCAGTATCTTCCCAATTCAAGCGGCTTCCAAGAAGAGACGGCAGGAGCAGTGTTTACAGCCGCAATCAGAATGATGGATTGTCCGGGCACGATCTGGACCCACCTCCTGTCTATATAGGACAATCCTGCCTGATGTGGGACGCCTGAGCCCCACGGTGGCCTCGCTTCCACCCGAGCGAATCTGAGCGTGACGTGGGCCGGAGAACGTCCCTAACTAGGCACGCTGATTCCAAGGTTAACATTGAGCAACAAACATGGACAAATAACTAATAAGTTCTGGAAGGAAAAAACAATAAGGAAAAACCACGCGTACCTGAAGCTAACAAACATCCTCAGGCTGCAGGCAGTTGGCGCCGCGTGACGCTCGTGTGTGCAGGCACCGGCCAGTCACCCGAGGGCCTGATGCGGATCTACAGGCACAAGGGACCGACTTCACGGGGGACAGATGGCTCCGTCGGGGGGACGGGACCGACTTCACGGCGGGACGGCTCCGTCGGGGGGGGGCGGGGGCCGCCTTCACGGGGGGCGGGGGGGGGCCGGGGGGGGGGATGGGCACCGACTTCACGGGGGACAGGACAGCTCAGAATTCTGTGCAGTTGTGGCGGGAACTAAGCTCGGGCACGTGGGTGAACACGGATGAAGCTTGAAAACATCATGTGAAGGAAAGAAGCAAACCCACTGGCCACTTTGGTGTGACTCTGTTTACAGACACGTCTGGGATGGGGAAGTCCCCAGGCACAGAAGGCAGCCGAGTGGTGGCCAGGAGCTGGGAGGGGCCGCTAAGGGGACAGGACCTCTTTGGGAGTGATGGAATGTTCTGGAAGTAGACAGACATGATGGTTGCACAACCTTGTGAATAAACTAAAAACCACTGAAGTAAACACTCTAAAAGGTGAATTTTATGTCATGTGAGTTTTATCTTAATAAAGGTGTTTTTTTGTTTTGTTTTTTTAAGCCAGTGCTCTTCCTCCATCTGTCCTTTGGTGGCAACCATGAGCACCCACGGTGGGATGGCGGCACGTGCCAAGGCCCTGCCCTGGTACGCTGCGGTGGAGTGCAGCTTCTCGGGGATATAAGGTTCCCTCTGACCTTCCTCCTGTGAGGACTCCGACCTCCCACACGGTTTTGCAGGGCTGCCCCCACAAACGTTCTCTGCACGCACAGCCCCTGGTCTGCTCCTCCCTCTGACCCCCACAGGCCTGGCCCACTGGAGGACCCCACACCCCTGTCCAGGGGGTGGGCTTCGGGAGCTGCCCAGGCCTCTCACATGTTTGGTGGGGCCCACTGAGGGGAAGCTTTGGGCTGGAAAGGGCCACCCCAGGGTGTCCAGTGGGGTAGTCAGGGCCCCCCGGCTCATCCCAGCTTGAGTCGGCACGGCCCCTTGCCCGGCGGGAGCCCCATCATCTGTGCACAGAGCACATCCCAAGTGCGGTGAGGCTCGGGGAGCAGCGGGGTCACCAGCAGGGACTGGGGCGCAGCCAGACTGGAGAGGTAGGGATGC
This sequence comes from Neomonachus schauinslandi, assembly GCF_002201575.2. Lineage (NCBI taxonomy): Eukaryota > Metazoa > Chordata > Mammalia > Carnivora > Phocidae > Neomonachus > Neomonachus schauinslandi. Next base: position 203,294,581 of record NC_058404.1, read on the forward strand.
CTTGGGCAGGTGCACCCACATGGCCCCCGGGGGCAGATCTCACAGAGGTGGGAGGGGGTGGGGGCGCAGGCTCAGACACAAAGGCTTAGTCCTGGGCTTGTGCAGAAGGAAATGAAGAACCAGGGAGGGACCAGGCCACACAGGGGCCTCTGAGCCATCCAGAACCTTCTGGCCTGTAGATGTGACTGGTGGAACCACCAGGAGGCTAAGATGCTTGGGCTGGGGAGGAACCCCAGCTGGAGGTCTGATCCGTGACTGGGGCAGGGGGTCCATCCACCAGCAAGGGCTCAAGCTCCATCCCGCCCTGGGGGGCTGAGGGTCCCCAGTGCCGTGCCCTCCACAGCAGGTGCCCGAAGGGGACACAGAGCCCCACCTCCTTGCTCTCCCTTCGCCCCCCCCCTCTTCCCCCAGCTCGAGCCCGGGGATGTGATGTCCACGGAGGTGGAAGGGCCCACACGTCCAGCCTTGCCCTCTGCCTGCCCAGGCCCTAACTGCCTTCCGCACGCGTCTGGAGCTGGAGCCGGTCCTGAACAGCGGTGGCAATGGGAGGGGTGTCCACCTGGCCTACAGTTGTGCAGCCTCGAGCTTCCTGCTGGAAAACCAGGGGCATCTAGAGCCTGGCGGCCGGCGCTGCCCTGATGGGGACCAGCTGTCAGCTGCGGGGCAGCCAGCGGAAACCACATTCCCCGAGCCATTACGTCATGGTTTACATTCTCGGCAGACGGAGGACATGCCATGAGAGTTGGATGATCCTGGCGCTGAGCCAGCCGGCCCACCCACAACCTCCTCACCGTGGCCACGGCCCCTCATCCTGGGCAGGGTCCTGCAGCCCATGGCCCCGGCCCTCCCAGCACCCCCTCCCCTCTCCGCCCGGGAAACCCAGCCCGGGGCCTGGGGGCTGCTCCTAGCCCACTACTCCGCGGCACCGCTCATTATGACTCAAGCCAAGTTTTCCCCAGTGATGTGGACCTTCGGCATTGTCATTCAGGACCCTCTCACATGTTCCCGAATCCAATTCTGGACTCCGTTCCCGGGGAGCTGATGATCTTCTGTGGATGGCACACAGATGGGATTTGGGTGGGTTTCAGGGATGTTCTGACACCTGCAAATACCACTCAGGTGAGCAGACATTTATTCAGGGCAGGCACTTCTCACATGTTAACTCCCTCCCCGGCACAACTCCCATTTAGCAGGTGGTGAAACTGAGGCCCAGGGAGGCTAAGCCATCACGCCCCAGCCACGCACCTGACAACTGGCAGAGCCAGGACTGGAACCAGGGTCCACACCGGTCCTCTCTTTCTTGCAGGCCAGGCACAAACCCTTCCAGAGCCATTTTAAAGTAGCTTCATCCTATTTAAAAAGCTGGGATCCAACCGGGAGGCCGCGCCCACGGACTCTGGGCCCCAAGCCTTCCCAAGCGCTCGCTGTGTCTCTCCGTTCACTCAGGGCCCGTCTGCCCTGCACGGAGCTTGCATGGTTCTGCTCCCGTCCGTTCCCGTCTTCCTTGCCAACTATTGGATGGTTCCTGTTGTCCTGAGAACACCACTGCTCACCAGGCTCATCCTGCCCTCGAGGGGGGGTGCCCCTCCGTGATGCGCCGCCAGGCAACAGCCTGCCACGTGAGGGCCACGAGAATGCAAACAGGAAAGTGGGCCTTTGAAAAGGTGGCAGCCGCGTCCCCACACTCTGCCCTGCCGCGGGCAGCCCAGCCTGGAGACAGAAGCAGCGAGTGGCTCGCCGCCCTCCAGGGGATCATCCAGCACCTTCACCTTAGCCCCCAAGTTCCTCCTGGGACCAAGCGTCTCTTGCTCTCATGCTTAGGTGCTCACTGCTGAGAAGTGACGAGTTACTCGCTTTCATGTATTTATCAATGTTAGGGTATAGTGTGTTGCGGTCATGTACTACTCACACAAATAATTTTATCCATCTTTTTCTAATGTTTACATCATTTATTTGATTTCCTTATTACATTTGCTAGAACCTCCAAAAAAATGTTGAACGTGGGCACCTGGGTGGCTCAGTCGGTTGAGCGACTGCCTTCGGCTCGGGTCATGATCCTGGAGTCCCGGGATCAGTCCTGCATCGGGCTCCCTGCTCAACGGGGAGTCTGCTCCTCCCTCTGACCCTCACCCCTCTCACGCTCTTTCTCACTCCCTCTCTCTCTAAAATAAATAAATAAAATCTTTAAAAAAAGGTTGAACAGTAATGGCGGTGGGAAGAATCACTGTTCATACCTGTGTTTGTTGGAAGTTTTGTGTTTTCTGGGCAGGATGATCTCAGCCAGTGTTGTGTGCAAAGATTTTAATTTCTTTTTCTATTTTATTATATTATGAATAATGATTACTATTACATTATACTATAGTAGATTACACAGATTAATAATATTGTAATCGGTTATTATATAGGTTGATAATCTGTATTAATGATGATTGCTGAACTTTGTCACATTCACTCTCAGTATTTATTGATTTGGTTCTATGAATTTTCTGTGCTATTGTCAGTGAACTTATTGAACTCAATCATTGAGCCACCCTTGGAAGCCTGGACCAGACCTACCAAGTCACAGTGTGTAATTCTGCAGATTCTTTATTGGCTTCTTCTTGCTATTCTCATATTTAGATTTTTTCTCATCTTCATTTATAAGTGATATTTGTAGTCTTTTTTTTACATCAGGTTTGTATATTGTTATACTGGTTTTATGAGATGAATTACAGAGTTTTCCATCTTTTTATGTGTCTTGGGAAAGTTAGAATAACACTGGAACGACTTCTCCTCTGACTTAAGGTCAGAGCATACTCCACTGTGGATGTCTCTTCCCGCTGCTTTCCTTCATTCCTTCATTTTTAATCACCTTTCCACTATCTTATATTCATCTGTCTATGTTTCCCCCTATATTTTAAGCTATTCTGATAATTGGTTTTCACTAGAAACTTACCTGTTCGCTCCAGGTTTCCAGGCAGCTGCCCCAGATTCACAAGTCTTGTTGTTATATCTCCCAGCTGTCCTTTCCCGCTCCTGGTTGCATGTGGGTTGTGAGTTTCTAAATTTCAATATACACGAATTCTAAATAGAGACTGTCACTCCTTAACCAGGCTTTTAGGCAGGACTAGGGGGTTCTACTTTATTTTCTATTAGAAAAAATACTTTATCATCTCTCCTTTTCACTTGTTTTCTACTTAATTAATTTCTGGTTTTCTCTCCATAATTCCCTCTTTCTGCTTTTTAAGACGTATTTTATTGTTTTCATTCTAATTTCCTAAAATGGGCACAAAATCCCTCACTTTCATTCCTTCTTCTGAGCATCTGAGTGTTGGGTCAGTTGAGCCTCTGGGCTGTGCTAAGATGTGTTTACATTTTCATAGCTTTCCAGAGACCTTGTATGTTCAGATTCAATTTCTTGTTTTATCTGAGCGTTACCTAGGAACGTGTTTCTTAGTTTCTGAGTGGTTAAAATTGGGAGTATGTATGTGACTTTTTTGTTATTTATTTCAAATTCTGTTAGATTATAATAAGATCATTTTCATTGATCTACTTTTTCATTCAAAGGTTTTCTTTGCGTGCAAGTATGTAATGTCATGGCCATGTAGAAAGTCCTGTCTTCCCTCAGAGGAATGTGAAGATCATTGTCTACATCCATGTCTGTTATATTTTTCAGTCGTTACTAGACCTAAAAATGAAGAGATTCAGTGAGAGTTCCCGTGTCTGCACTCCTCAATCCCTGTGCTGCCTTTCAGTTTGGCTTTATGTGTTTAGTTCCTATGTTGTGTGGTACATAGATGTTGATGACTTATGTTTCTGTCATTCCCAACATGTGCTCACTTACTCAGTGTGTAGATCAGTGTGCGCCAGTGTTTGCTCCTGTCCTCTTAGTGCTGTCTTGACATCAATCTTGCATCCTCTGTTCTGACTCACGGTCAGTTTTCTGGTCTTTTGCTGGTATTTCCCTTGAATGGGGGATATGACGACGTGTACTAATATTCATGCTCACAGTACTACTTCTGGGCTAGTATAAGATGCCTGGGGTGGAGTCCTTCTCTCTCCATGACCCATGGATGACATTTCACTGTCCTCTGCTTCCAACATTGCAGATGAGATCTCCAGGCCTTGCTAAGATTTTCTCTCTTGAAGTAACATGTTCTTTCTGTCAGCACACATGTTAGTTTCCCCACCCTGGCTGCCCCATCCACCAACAAGGTTTCGGGACTTCATGGGTTTGTGAGGGTGAGGGGAAGGACAGGCAGAGGCTCCAGTGGAGTGCGTGGGTGATAGCAATGGGGGCTTTTGACCCTCGGTTGTGCTCTCAAGCCCTCCTGAGGTCTTGGTCAGAAATGTTTTATTGGAACATAGCCACGCACACTCGCGCTCATTGCCCATGGTTGCTTTCTCAGTGAGAGGCAAGACAGAGCCCCCACAGTGCTTTAGAGACTGGCAGACCCTGAGCTACCAGGCCCCAGGAGGTGAAGTGACCTCCCTGAGGTGGAGTCCCCTGGCCTCTCTGACCCCAGGCACTGGCCTCCTTCCCTTGCTGAGTACGAGAGAAGAGAAGTTGGAGGGTCTGTCTGGGTGGAGGCTGGTGGGTTAGCTGGAGGGTGGGCAGCCTCCAGCCTCCATGAGCCTCCCAAGGGGCAAGGGCACCAGGACCTGCCTCCAGCTTGTCTCTTCTACAGGACCCCAATTCAGATCACCGCCGCAAGGTGAGTTACTGCCTTCCGCAATGGGAGTGGAAGGCAGGCTGCCCCCGCACCCCACACACCATTCCAGGCCCTGCTAAATCCAGGTGCTGCTTCCCCAGGATGGGCTGCCCCCTCGGATAACTGACCCGGGCGCTGAGCCAGAACACTCACCAGTTGTCATCCTCCCAGACCGATGGGGCCTGAGCAGTGGCTGTGGCCACAACATCTAGGGCATCCACCCCTAAGGAGGCAGGACCCTCCAAAGAAGGGAGAAAGGAGACTGGACGGGGTTGCCTGCGGAGAACCTACAGAAGCATGGCTTTGCTCATTCAGATGGTGATCAGAGCTGTGGGAACATCTACAATTCTAATTTGCATCCACGGGCTGTGCCTGGCTGGACATCCCCCACCCCCAGGTGGCTGATCTTGGGGACTCATTGCCCAGGCCTTAAGGTAGCGTCAACAATAGGCACGACCCCTGAACTGGCCCCCAAGGACGGACACTCTCGTCCCAGGGATTCCTGCCCAAACCAGCTCCAGGAAAGAGGATCAGCAGATATATGTAAACGTGGGATGCGACATGACCTGTCCAGTGCCCTTCAAACCCCACCGGCCCTGCTCCTTCTCTCACTTTCAGAGGTTGGGAGGAAAGGGAGGGCTGATCCTCTCTTTAAATCATTGAGAATAAGGCTTTCTATGCTTTTAAGATCTCCTTTGGGAATCCCTAGAAGGCAGGGAAGCAGACACCTCAGGAAGTAGTTTGGCGGTGCCCAGCACCTGCAGGGCGTCCTGGCCTCTCTCCTGCCCACCTCCCAGCTCACCCCAGCACCCACAGGGCATCCTGGCCTCTCCCCTGCCCACCTCCCAGCTCACCCCAGCACCCGCAGGGCGTCCTGGCCTCTCCCCTGCCCACCTC
>NC_058404.1:203300178-203315388 GCF_002201575.2 Neomonachus schauinslandi
TCACCCCAGCACCCGCAGGGCGTCCTGGCCTCTCCCCTGCCCACCTCTCAGCTCACCCCAGCACCCGCAGGGCGTCCTGGCCTCTCCCCTGCCCATCTCCCAGCTCACCTCCAGGTGGGCTTTCCGTGGTCTGAACAGGAGGGTCCTGAAGCAGGGGCTACAGCACGCACAACTCCAGGGTGCCCTCCCAAATTTGGGGTCCATGACCCCTCATGAGCAGGGCCCCTGGAGGATTGTGGAGGATCAGGGCACCCACGGGCAGCTCAGGGGTGCTGTGACTCTGGGAGATGGTGCAGACACCTGGGAGGGGTGAAGGCGCTGGGCTCTGGGTGCTGGTGGGCAAGGGGCACACCAGGTCGGCCTGCTGGGTGTGGTCTATAGGGTCGCCCACCAGGGGCCCGTGGGTTCAGTCCAGCTGCCTCTGGGGGAGAAGAGGACCCAGGACAGTGTGGGGTCTTCCATTAGCCACATGACAGCCAGACCTGGGAATGAATGAATAAGGATGAAGAGGTGGACAGCCTGGGCCCCTGCCTGCTGAGCAGCATGGAGGTGGTGGTGAGGGTGGGGGTGCTGCTGGAGTGGGGCAGGCTGCTGTGCGGGTGGCCCCCTAGGCAGCCCCCAGGCTGTGTTTTTCCTTCCATCGGTTCTGGCCCCAGGCCAGGCGAGAAGGCGCTGACCCACATTTCCACTGGGCCCAGGAGGAAAGTAGGCCTCCAGCGAGGCTGGAGCCAGGGCATCCAGCCGCAAGGCTATGGGGCCGCCAGTGCCTGCTCAGAATTTCCAGGCTGGGAAGTAGGTCCCTGAAGTGGGGAGGAAGCCTTCCCCTAGTCCTCGGGGGCAGCTGGCCTCCCTGGGCTGGGGGGTAGGCAGAGCCCTGCTGGGAGGAAGCTGGGTGTGTGTGTGCTGGTTCACTCGGCCCTGTTGGGGAGCCTGACCCTCGGCCTGCACCTCCAGGCCTCCCGGGGCGGGGGAACAGCGTGGGCAGGGCACAGCGACAAAGCCACTGGGCTGGGCGATGCAGCTCCTCCCCACTGGGGCCGGCTCCTTTGATGTTGCCTGCACCTCTGAAAGGGGTAAAGCTGGACCACCTTCTTGACCAGACGGGAAGGGCCTGGACACGATGCCACAGACCCCAGAAGGAGCCAGTCCCCCTTTGCTGTGCACCCCATTGCTCACCAGCCAGTCAGCCCTCGGAACCCTAAGGCCGTCCTTGGAAGGTGCTTTTCCTGAAGCCTGTCAGAGCCGGCCTCCAGCTCTGGTTCAGCAAATGGCTTCTCCAGCCCTGTGAGGAACGAGGGAAAACCCACGGGGAGGAAGCAAGTATGAACGCGAATGCCGAAGTCCCCACGTCTGAGCCCATTGCCGGGATGCACGGCCACCTGGCCGCCAGCAGGGCCTGACTCAGAGCTTGGACGAAGCTCCTGGAGCAGCACAGCGGCTTGGCTGGCCTGTGGGGTCATGAGGCAAGGGGTGACCTCAGTGCTCAAGCGTGTGGGGGCCAGAGGGCCATCTGGTGAGCCTGGTCCCTCCCACACCCTGCAGAGGGAGAAACTGAGGACCCAGGGGGTGTGGCCAGCACAGGGTCAGGACTCGGGGAGCCAGGGAAGGGCCGCCCCTGGGCTTCCCCGGCCCAGCCGCCCCCCCCGGCCCCATGCGTGGCCCCCGGTGCTGGGCATCTGCTGTCCCATCGGAGCCCAGGAAAGAGGACGCTCATGGTGTGAGGCACACAAGCCCGGGGGGGCGCTGGCTGTCCTGGAGGCCCCTGCATCCTCCACCCACTCTGGGAATGTGTGCTGGGGAGGTGGGCGCGTGCGGTTCGGCATCCCCTCGGGCAGCACACACAGCACACACGGTCTCGTTCGGCTGGACACCCCTTGCCCCGTCCCCGTATCTTCTGGGCTCTGTGCACGGTGCCGGGCCTGGAGCTCGGGAGCTCACGGTGCCGTTGTGGGCAAGTGAGATCTGCGTCTGTCTGCCTCTCTGGTGGGTGCGTCCACTGCTGGCTGCCTCTGAGGACCGTCCCCCTTCAGGCTCCTTCCCGAGGGGGCGGCCACTGGGTGGGTCTACCAACCCTTCCCCCCAAGGGGGGCTGAGTGCCATCCTTCAGTTTTCTCATCATAAAATAGGATAAAAACTATCCACAGGGCAGTTGTGATCACCGAAAGGGCCAACACAACAAACATCTCTTAGGACAGCATGGGCAAGCAGAAGGCCCAGCCGATGCAGCTCTTCTGCAACCCATCCGGACGGGCTGGACAGGACACTTGGAGGACCAGACACCAACAGAGGCTTCCTTCTCATGCACACTCCACGTGCGCTGCACAGCCAGGGGTTTCCACTGCCCACCCCCCCCGTCGGCCAGAGGCACGGGGACCCGGGGTCCTCGCGAGTCCCACCTGGAGAGTCCAGCAGGGCTCCTGGTTCTGCTGCAGAGAGGTGAGGTTTCCCCATTCCCTAGCAATCCCTATTCCCCGCTCTCCCCAGAGGCAGCATATCCATGAAATTCCTGTTGGGCCCCCCAGCACTTGGGCTCTGCCCAGCCTTTGGGACTGGGGCCTGAGCCCATCCTCGTGCCTGCCCTTCGTGGGGCTCCCTTCCCACCATCTGGCCGGTCCCACCAGGGGCTAACTGGCAAGTGGCCTTGTACGTGGTGCCCTTGCCCCAACTTCTTGGCCTCGCTGTTGCTTTGAGCTCCTGCTAGAGAGGCAGTGCTCAACCCCATTTCCAGCACGTGGGGGTTCAGGGGAGTCTTGCCCCAGCCTGAGGGAGGCAGGTCAGGCAGAGGGTGCACCTGGGTGGGTGCGGGTGGAGGGGAGCCTGGGGGAGGGAGGGGACCCAACATCGGCCGGAGTCCCCGGGCCTTACGCAGAGGTTCAGTCCCCAGAGAATCGGTGCCACCAAGGCTTAGATGGTCTGCAGAGGTACGGAACATTCTGGGGAGAGATGTGAGGCCTGCCCCCAAGAGATCCTGCTCATCTCCTCCCCAGGGCAGGGGTCCTGCTGGCAGCCCTGCTGGACCACCCCAGTGACAGGCACTGCACAGGGCAGCTCACTCTGTCCCTGTAACTTCAAACCCCTGCTCTTTAGAGATCCCCGCAACCTCAGGCCCTGGAGCCCAGAGAGGAAAGAGATGGATCGGGTTGCCATCCAGTGAGCAGCACAGCTGGGCTTTCAGGTAGGACCCCTGTCCCAGGTGGGACCCATGTCTCCCAGAAGCTCCAGGACAGAGGCTGAAGCCCAATTTTTTCTTAGTTTCTAATTCATTCTACTGTGGTGAGAGAACTTACACACAATATTTCACTCACTTTAAATTTACTGAGATTTGTCTTGTCATTTGGTCAATTGTGGAGGTCAGACTGCGAGATCCAGGAAGCTTATAGTGTTACTCCAGCCTCCTGGGCCCTTGTTGCGTGTTCTTTTCCTTCTCTTTCTGGTCCCGTTGCTCTATCCATTATTAAAAACAAGCTATTGGAAGTCAAAAGTCTCCAATGACATTTGACCCTCGAACAACAGGGTTTGAACAGTGCAGATCCTCTGTCACAGAGATTCTGTTTCACAAACAGTCCGGTCCCGTACATGTATTTTCCTCTTCCTTACGATTTTCTTCATAGCATCTTTTCTCTAGGGTACGTTACTATACTACAGTATACGACACATAGAACATACACCGTCTGGGTTGATCGACTGTTTATGGCAGCTGTAAGGCTTCCTAGAAGGTAAGATTGGGAGGGAGTCCAGGACTCTATGTGGATTTTCAACAGCACATATATGTTTATAATGGTGATACACTCCTGACGGATTTACCCTTCATCATTGCCAAGTGTTCTTTGTCTGTAGGAACAGTGTTTGTCCCAAGGCCATCCTGCCTCGTTGGCATGGTCTTGTTTGCTGTGTGCAAGGTGTATCGTCCATCGTGCGCTGGACCTGCTTGTGTCTTGGAATGCAATGCCTGTCTCCTGCAGACCGCATACAGAAACGTAGAGAAACATCCTGCGTTACTCTGTCCATTCTGCCATTTGCTACTTGTATCTTTTTCGTTCCTCTCTTCTCCCCTATGGACTTCCTTTGTGTTAAATGGTAGTTTCTAGTGTCCCATTTGAATTCACTTGTCATTTTCTTTTACTGTGTTTTTTAAGATTTATTTTCTTAGTGGTTTCCCTGGGAACTGTAATTAATTTATAGCAAGCCCCTTCCTGATTAATATCACTTTAATCTCAATAGCGTACAAAAACTTGGCTGGGACACAGCTCTGTTCCCTCCTCCCTTAGCGCTATTATTGTCCGTAAATTACACATGTGCACGTTCCTTGCCCGTCGGGACGTGTAACTGTTACAGCCGCTGCTGTGTGCCGGGCCTCCTAAGTCAGACAGGAGCAAAAGGAGCTCCACGGCACAGAACGCACCTACGCGGTCTTCTGCACTGACCCCCGCCTCTGCCCTTGGCAGCGCGCCCGGGGCCTGAGCCGCTGTCTGTGCCCCTCTCAGTGCGGTCTGACTCCTCTCGTATTTCTGTCGGGCAGGTTTCCTAAGCCGGGAACGTCTTCATTTCTCCTTCGTTTTTGAAAGGGAGTGTTTTCACCCGTAGAGTTCTCGGTTGCCATTTTGTCTTCCAGCACCTTGAACGTGCCATCCCGCTGCCTCTGATCTCTGCGGCCTCCGGTTCCAGAGAAGGCAGCTGTGAACCTACCTGCTCAGGACGCGTCTGGGTGCAGACCTCTCCCTGGGGATCCCTTGCACGTAGCTGGGGAGCTGTTCTCTCTGTCTCTGTCTCACAGGGCTTGCGTGGGACGCGTGTCTGGTGCAGACCTCTCCCTGCTCCCCTCCTTGGGACCCATGGCTCTCCCTGGGTGCACACAGGAGCCCCTGTTCAGTTCTCTTCACCGTTCTGTTCCTCAGGCTGGTCAGCCCCGGTCGACCTACCTCCTTCCCACTGACTCTTTGCTGCTCACACGCTGTGGACTGGCTCCAGCAAATTTCTCAGTTCCAGAATTTCGATTTGGTTCTCTTTATCATTTGTTCATGCCCGGTGTTCTCTATTTGGTGAAACGTCACCTCATAATTTAATTCTCTGGACAGGCCTCCCTTGGTTCTTTGAACATATTGAAGACAGTCACAGTCTTTGGCAAAGTGCAGCCCCTGGGACTCCTCAGAGACACCTGCTACTGGGTGCTCCCCAGCCTGCCGCGGGAAGGGGCCACACGCTCGGCTCTTCGTTACGTGGTTTTGGATGAAACCTGAAGATTTAAAATAATGTAATGCACCAATTCCAGAAGTCAGAGCCTACCTGCTCCTCTTGCTTTGTTGCTTTTGCTGCCTGTTTAGTGACTTTTCTGGGTTAATTCTGTACGATCTGTGTTTTTGCCACATGTGGCCACTAAGTCTCTGCTTCGTTAGCTTCGTGGCCAGGTAATGACTGGACATAGCCCTCCATCGTGTCCCCTGCTGTGGGGCGCTCTGCAGGTGCTGGGCCGTGGCCGACACTCCCCCCATTCCTGCTGGCCCAGAGCCTCTGGCTAGCTGGAGGTAAGCTCGGGTCTTTCCGGAACACGTGCTGCCCTAGGAATTTGTGTGGCCTTCTAGATCTCCGGAAATACGCCGGTGCTTTCCATAGCTCCCTGTAGACACCCCATCTCTCAGACTTTCCTTCTCAGCTTTCAGTTAGTCTCTTGTTTGTCCCCACTGTTATCCACCACCTCAGGCCACTGCAAAGTTCATTAATTGCCTGTGATGGTTTCTAGCCATCACCCCTGGGGAAAAGGCTTGTCTACGGGGTCAGCTCTGAATCAAGTCAAACGCAGACAAGTTTGCTAACGGGGTCTTCCAGGAAACCACGAGGCAGGTGAAATCATGACACTTTCCTAGGAATGCTGTTTTGAAAGGGCTCCGTCCAGGGGCCGGCTGGCTGTTGGTTTGCACCATGAACTTGGGCTGCTCATTTTTAGGCTACTAGAGAGCTGAAGAGTGGGGGACGGACCAAGTGAAAACACCTCGTAGCTTAGTGAAGACATGGGGAAAATGGAGCCCTGTGCCCCATCGGTGGGAATGTGAAATGGTGCAGCCGCCATGGAAAACAGTGTGGAGGGTCTGCAAAATATTAAACATGGAACCACCATACAGCCCAGCCATTCCATATCTGGGTATACTACATCCAAAAGAAATGAAAGCAGGGATGTTTGCACACCCGTGTTCGCTGTAGCATTATTCACAGCAGCTAAAGCAAGGGAGCAACCCAGGTGTCCATTGACGGATGAATGGACTACCCGTGTGTGTGTGTGTGTGTGTACATCGTGTATTCAGCCTGAAACAGGAAGGACCATCTGCCACCTGCCACCACACGGTGAGCCTTGAGGACACTGTGCTCAGTGAAAGGAGCCAGCCACAGAAGGACAAGACCTATATGATGCCACTTGGATGAGGTACTTAGAGGAGCCAAAATCACAGAGACAGGGCTGCCAGGGGCTGGGAGCAGCGGAAATGGGGACTTATTCCTGGATGGACACCGAGGTTGAAATTCACAAGAGGAGTGAGTCCTGGGATGGACGGTGGTGATGGCCATTCAGCAATGTGAACGTGTGCAATACCACTGAGCTGTGCACTTAAAAATGGTCAAGATGGTAACAAACAAAACATCTTATGGCTTGCTGTTCTTACCAAGATGCAGCCAATTTTCTGGATTAGAACAAAAAACAAAAAACTCTCCAAAGCCTGCTACAGCTTGGTTAATTTCCTGGTGCTGAAAAGGTCCGTGCCAGCCATTTTTGCCTGTTTTCTCACTGCTTTTACAAAGGAGAGCATTTCCAGAGGTCCTCACTCTGTCATCTGAATTTGGATGAAGACACCATGGCAAACGCTGAGAGCAGAGGCCTGTGTTCATGGGAGGCAGACGTTCCCCAGAGCAGGTAAAATCTGTATGTATAGCCAGATGGAAGCGGGTCTCCTCCCAGACCTGCCCCTCAGCCGCCGTGGCCCCACCCCCTCGACAAAGTGGGCCCAGCAGTGTGGCTGTGATGCCCGCCGAGAGTCCTGGGCTAGAGGGCCCCTCTGCAAGTCGGGCGTGGTCACAGGGGGCTGCCTGCAGGGGGGAGCCCACTGGGCAAGGCCCCCACTGGGCGTTGGCTCCACAAGACAGAAGGGCAGGCGCGGAGCTGTGGGTGTGGGGCTCAGCTGGCTAGCACTGACCCTTCTCGTGCCTTCCTGGACTGCAGAGGCCGCAAAGCTAAACCCGGGACCCAGGATTCCCAGACCAGTTCGGGCTCCACATACCAGAAGGGCTCGGAGAAACCCGGATCCAGAGCAGAGCTCAGTGGGTGCGAGGGAGGCAGGTGGGGCCAGCCACTGGTCAGCAGCCATGCTGCGCACAGTCCTGGAAGTCGTTCTTGGAAGCCAGCAACAGCCTTCTTAACGGCTCTGGAAGCCACACCCTGCTTACGTTCGTCAGACTCGCTCTTCAGGAGCCCTGACTGAAAACAAAGCCATGACAAGTCAGGGCAGACGGGGCTCCTCTGGGCCAAGCAGTCAGGAGGTGCTCCCTGAGACTGACACACAGGGAGGTACAGGGAGCTGCCAGTGCAAAGGCCCTGGGGCGGAACAGGTGGGAAGTGTCTGGGCATAGGGAAGGGTGCTGGGGCAGTAGGGCAGGGAGAACCCCTGGACTGCCGGGGTGTTGCTGGAATATTCAGCCCTTCAGGAGGCGGCCATTGGAAAGGGTGTGGAAAGAGTCTGTGGTGTCTGGCAGGAACGGGGCCCTTGGTCAATGTCTGGTGAGTGGGCAAATGAGCAGACAAATGTGCGCCTGTGTGACTGGCGGGATCCCCCAGGGGAGCCAGACACCAGCGCCTGAGACAGCCTGTCCCCGGGGGAGGGCTCTGAAAGGACCCTTGTTACACCAGACCTCAAGGGCCCCCAGCACCCCGCAGGGGCATCCTGGGCTCTGGGACCCGGGGACAGGGACACAGCCCAGGGGGGCAGAGGATGAGGACACAGAGCTCACCCAGCACTCCCTTGCCTGCCAGGCCTATTCTCAGCAACCCACAAACACAGACTTCTGGAAATCCCACACAGCCCTCAAGGGCCAGTGTGAGCCCACAAACCCCACCCCTCACACTAGATGGAAAGGACTTCACAGCTGCTCAACCACAGCAAGGAGGTCGGCCCATCAAGTACTCCTCCTCTACTCGGTACTAATTTGAGGGGTGCCTGCTGCAGCCATTTAGAGTGGAGGGGCAGACAGGACTGCTCTGCCACTGGGGCAATGGGGTCACAGAGAGCACAGGGCGTGCAGGAGGGTAGGGGTGCAGAGAGCATGGCAGACAAGGAGGGTGGGGGTGCAGACAGGCGGTATAGGGGTGTAGACAGGGAGCGTAGGGGTGTGGAGGCCTGACCAGCAACCATAGTCCTGAGCCCCATTGCCCTGAAACCAGCTGAGGAGTGAATGATCAAGAAGTGACTTCCAGGGAGGGACCCTGGAATTAGGGTCAAGCAATTAACGAAGCACTCGCTGAATAATAGAATCCAGTCTACAGAATGTATCCTGTCTGCCCAGCCCCTCCCCCACATCCGGGGGAGTAGGGCTTGGTGGTCAGGCTCACTTCTGGGTCCCCAGCGCTGAGACGCTGGAGGTACTTATCCAGGGTTAATGAATGGATGGCTTTCCCTTGGTGGGGGTGGGAGGGTTTGCCTAAGTAGGGCGGGACCTCCGTCGGTGGGGGTCTCCATGGAAAAGTGCTCCTCAAATCATGATTCTGTGATTCTCGAAGGGAGGCAGGACCTGGCAGAACTATGTCTGCAGCTGAGCGGACTCCCTACTGGCCGGGTCCCCACCTGAGGCCCAACCCAGGCCAGGGGGCCACAGGTCGCCTATCCTGACCTCCTTCTGTGCCCCTTCCCAGGTCCCACTGTGTCCCAAGAATCCCATCAGGCATGCCCTTGGGGGGCCGTCCACCAAAGGAAGTGGAGCGCCTCCCAGGGGAGCCCAGGCAAGGAAGCCGGGGCCCTGCCCGAGGGCTCTAGGCCTGGAGCTCCAGTGGCCTCACATCACGCCTCCCCTCCCCAGGATCCTTGAGCTGCAGAGGCTTTCCACATGGGTGTCAGGGTGCTGGGACCAGAGCCCCCTGTAAACTGGGGCAAGCCTGAGGCCACGGCCGCCACTGGACAGTGCGTGAGCAAATCACAGCAGGAGAGCCGGCTGCAACTCAGCCCTGGGCCCATCTCCTGCTTTCTCTCCCCCCAGAAAGCCACGGCTTCTCAAGGAGAACAAGACACAGGTGCACAGAGAGCGCCTGCCTTTTCTGCTCACGTTCTCTCCCACAGGTGCGGGACTTTTCCAGAGGCCGCAAGGCCTGTCCTTGCTGGGGGTGGACCAGCACCGCACCTCCCGCCCGCCGCGCGCGGGGTCACATGTGGAGGCCCAGCTCTCGGCCCACAAAGCCAGGCAGAGAGAGATCTGCACAAATGTAGAACCAGACCACTCTTTTTTGAAAAATATAGTTGTTTTTCATGAAACATTATGCTATTTATGTGAACGTATTTTCATTTGTAAGTGAGTTAATACGTATTCTGAACGTTTGTTAGGATTTCAAATACGGTAAGTATTGACAGCTGTAACCCACACACACGAAAGCTCTTTGGGGCTCTCAATGATTTCTAAGGGTGTCGGGGGTCCTGAGACCAAAAAGTTTGAAAACCCCGAGTGAGGATGTGCTCAGCCTGAGGACCTGCCATCTCTATGGCTATGCAGGCAGGCTGCTCTTGCGGCCTGTGGGATGTATTTGAATACAGCTCAGGTCATTCGTTTTTGTGTGCGTTCTATTCCTGTTGATTCTATTTATTCTGTCCCTCTCCTCCCGCCCCACCCCCCCAACCGCCTCTGGAATGTTAACAGTTCCAAAAATCATAATGCTTTCTGTTTAAGCTTGAAAGCTCCCTGGGCAGTTGATAAGTAAGAGCTTCCTTTCTGTTCCCAGACCCCATGATTAGGGTTCTAGAAATATTTTCCTGACCGTGAGCAGTGACCAGCTTTGGTCATGTCCCCCTGTGTGCCAGGTGTCCGTGGAGCTCTACCCCACGGAGGGAAGTGGGGCGGGGGCCCTGGGCCACCTCCCTGCCCCAGTGAGCCTTTCTGGAGCTGGGACAACTCTACCCGAGTGGTTCTGGCTCGCCTCTAGGGATGCCCTGGCCAGCCCTGTGGACGGTGGCTCTGTGCACGCTGACAGGCTGTGTGTGCCAAAACCCAGCTCCCCAAGGCCAGGGATGCCTGAACTGGGAGCCCCCACTTCTCCAGCTCCTCTCCAACACTTGGACTAGCGTCAGGCCAGGAATGTGGCCCCTGGGGTCCCACCCTGCCCGGAGGGTGTAACACGCGGGCGCTCCCCAGCCCAGCTCCCCTCCCAGCCGAGACTGCGACAGTACCTCCTGGGAGACACTAAGACGGGTTTGTTGGGAAGGGGGAGCGGCAGGGAGAGGAGCCGAGGGCGGGGAGGCGGGAGGGAAAGACAAAGAAAGGGGTGCGGCAAGTGGCAGGCGCCCGAGGGAGGAGAGTGACCTCAGCGCCAGAGAAGCATCTGCTCGCAGAGCGAGGGCGGACCGCACTGGAGGAGCCCCTTCTCTCCCTCTCCCCGTCCGAGCTTCGGCTCTCTGCAGCGGCCGTGGCCGGCCGGGGGGCTGTCCTGGGCGTAAATTGGAGCTCTGGGCTCCCTCGGGGACCATCTGCCGCCCACAGCCCAGCTGCCAGCCCTCCTGCTGCTCCTGCTGGGTGAGTACGCGTGTGCGCCCCTGTCCCCATCTGGAGGCGCTGGGCCTCCTGGCGCTTTCCCGGGCCCAGCAGCCCGCAGCACCCCAAGAGGGAGGCCTGCGTTTGCTCGTGTCATCCCGAGCACAGCGAGGCTGAAGTGTACCCTCCAGGTTCCTGGGACTCAGGGATGCTGCCCCGGGCACGGCTGAGACCAAACCAGGGCTCCGAATCTGCTGGGCTTGGGATCCAAGTGTAACCTGACACGGCTTGGCTTTTGGGGGCAGGACAGGGGTCCCCCTGAGCCTGATGGAGGTGGGAGTGCAAAGGGATGTGTGGGGGGCGCCGCACTCCGGGAGGCCCCTGCCCCTCCCCCCCAAGGACCAGGGATGCCAGCTGGTGGAGCTCTCCCTCTGCTCCTAGGTCATGGGAGCCCCAAGTCACACCACCACCTGGGGCAGGGCCCTCTGGGCCCTCCTCCTGACCACACTTGGCTCTGTGGCCAGCCAGCCGCTGGGGGGAGAGTCTGTCTGCACGGCCCAGCCCCTGGCCAAGTACAGCATCACCTTCACGGGCAAGTGGAGCCAGACAGCCTTCCCCAAGCAGTACCCCCTGTTCCGACCCCCCGCACAGTGGTCCTCCCTGCTGGGTAAGTACAGCCCCGCTGCCTGGTCCCTCCGGTGACCTGGTGACCACCCCCCTCAAGCGCTCCACCACACTTCCCAGTGTGCAGGGTGGGCACGCTCATCCCAGTTTCCTGCAGCGCCAGAAATATCTGCGGAGCACGTCCTGCTGTGCTTGGGCCCTGCCCCCGGGGCGCCGGGGATGCGCGCTCCCTCGCGCGGCGGCTCACACTCCGGCCTCGCGCGCAGGGGCAGCGCACAGCTCGGACTACAGCTTGTGGAGGAAGAACCAGTACGTCAGCGACGGGCTCAGGGACTTTGCTGAGCGGGGCGAGGCCTGGGCCCTGATGCGGGAGATGGAGGCGGCCGGGGAGAAGCTGCAGAGCGTGCACGAGGTGTTCTCGGCGCCCGCCGTGCCCAGCGGCACCGGGCAGACGTCCGCGGAGCTGGAGGTCCACTCGAGGCACTCGCTGGTGAGCCCAGGCAGCGGTGGGGGGAAGGGGCTGGGCCGCCGGCTGCCGGGCTGAGCACCCGCCCTCCCCCCAGGTGTCCTTTGTGGTCCGCATCGTCCCCAGCCCAGACTGGTTTGTGGGCGTGGACAGCCTGGACCTGTGCGATGGGGACCGCTGGAGGGAGCAGGTTGCTGTGGACCTTTACCCCTACGACGCCGGGACCGACAGCGGCTTTACCTTCTC
The DNA here is from genome assembly GCF_002201575.2 of Neomonachus schauinslandi. Classification (NCBI taxonomy): domain Eukaryota; kingdom Metazoa; phylum Chordata; class Mammalia; order Carnivora; family Phocidae; genus Neomonachus; species Neomonachus schauinslandi. The sequence continues at coordinate 203,312,222 of NC_058404.1, forward strand.
CTCCCCCAACTTCGCGACCATCCCGCAGGACACGGTGACGGAGGTGAGGGGGTGACGGAGGTGGGGGACGAGAGCCCTCCACCAGGTGGCTCTTGGGCCAGTGCGCAGCCTCATCCCCGACCACAAGACGCCAGTCTGCAGGCGGCTGCTCTTCGGGGAGGAGGGCCCAGGCCGCCACCCAGAGGCCTGACCCTTCCTGCTCTGTTTCCCAGACCTTGGGCCGCGCACCCCCGGAGCCTGCGGGAGCCCGGGGGGTGGGGAGTCCTGAACTGCCCGGCCCCACCCCGCGGCCCCGCCCCGAGGCTCCACCCTGCGGCCCCACCCCGAGGCCCCATCCCGAGACCCTACCCTGAGGCCCCACCCCTAGACCACACCCCCCAGGCCCCACCCCTAGGCCACAGCCCCAGGCCACACCCCCAGGCCCTACCCGAGGCCGCAGCCCTAGACCACACCCCCAGGCCCCACCCCTAGACCACACCCCGAGGCCCCACCGCACGGCCCCACCTCCCGCAAGCGCACACAGGCGGCTGGGTGTCCTCTGGCCGCCGCCGCCCACACCGCTGCTCTCTCCGCAGATAACCTCCTCCTCTCCCAGCCACCCCGCAAACTCCTTCTACTACCCGCGGCTGAAGTCCCTGCCCCCCATCGCCAGAGTGACCCTGGTGCGACGCCGGCAGAACCCCAGGGCCTTCGTCCCGCCCGCCCCAGGCCCCGCGGGCGCCGGCGGGGGCAATGAGATCGTGGACAGCCTCTCAGGTGAGCGCGTTGCCACCCCTCCGCCAGGACAATGCAGGCTCCCCGCCCGCTCCACCGCCATCCGGGCGCCCAGCGCGCCGACGCCCGGTGGCCCTGACGCCCCGCGGGCTGCAGGGGATAGAAGCGCCACCCAGGTTTGCGGGCCACACAGGGACCCGTGACAGGGCAGCTGTCAATACTGACCCCCGTGTGTGAGGCCCTTCTGTCCCACCCTTACAAAAATCCTCCACGGTGAGTGGCCACCACGTTGAAGCAGGAAAGGACACTCGGGGCCAGAAACTGCCCCAAAGGGACCGTCTTTGAAGTGTCAATGACACCTCAACACGCTCCACTTTCCAAGGCCACACTGGTCACCTGCTCCGCACGAGGGCCAGTGGTCCAGGGACCAGGTGGTGTCTCCCAGGGGAGCCGAGGTGGCAGAGCTGGGGAAGGTGCTCCGTCCAAAGCCAGGCTCCTGAGTGTGATGTGTCCTCTCGCAGGATGCTGGGGTCCTGGGGGTTCAGAGCACTTGGTGCAGGACGATGGGGGTTCGGAGAGATTTGGGATTTGGCTGACTGACCAGTTAGCTCTTGTCCATTTGCCCAGAAGTGAGTGCTAAACCAGGCCCCTGTCAGCGGCGTCCCCGCATGTGGCCTGTGTCATGGCCGACGGGCAGGACTCCACTGCACGGATCCCTCTGTGCCCCCCACCCCACCCTGCCATGAGCCGGCGTGGGGGCGCTCCCACTGAAACACAGAGCCCCCTGCAAGCCCGGCTGCAGCAGAGTGGGTTTCTCAGCAGCGGATCCTTCCCTGCCTCCGGGGGCCTTGTTCTCCCACTCCCCACTGCCAGAGCTGGCCTCCCAGGGTCCCTGAGGCAGGAGATGCAGGGGGTCAAAGCGTGGCAATGTTCCCTCCAGGCGTCTCGGTGGGGTGTTGCAAGAGGTGTGACTGGTGGTCTTGCAGCCGGCTCTAAAGTGCACTGATAAATCCAGCGCTCCCTCCCGACTCGGGTGTGTGGGCCTGTCTCGCACAAGGAATGCACACACGCTCACAGGCCTTTCTTGTGCTTGGTCCAGTTCCAGAAACTCCGCTGGATTGCGAGGTCTCTCTGTGGTCGTCCTGGGGGCTGTGTGCAGGTCCGTGCAGGAAGCTGGGAGCCAAGAGCAGGACTCGCTACGTCCGCGTGCAGCCTGCCAACCATGGGGCACCCTGCCCGGAGCTCGAAGAGCAGGCCGAGTGCGTCCCGGACAACTGTGTCTGAGGCCAGAGCCCTGCGGGCCCTCCACCCTGCGTGGGGGCCACGCCCGGTGGTTCAGCGGGCCAAGGGGGGCTTTGTCCAGCAGGCCTCTGAGCTCCAACGCTGACCGACCCCTCTGCACAGACGTACCTTCGGCTGCTGGAGGCAGCAGGACGTGGGGAGAGGCGTCTCCTTTCAGCAAGCTTTCCTCTCGGGCGCCCGGTCCTGGGACCCACTCTCATGGGTGAGTTCAGCCCCCGAGGTGACAAGTCTCTGCCATAAATCCACTTCCTGCTGGTCGGGGGTTGTCTGCGTGCAGACGGTGTGCCCACAGCGCCCACGGGGCCACCTGCAGGAGGGCCACGCACCCCAGGCCCAGGAGCCCCAGGACAGCGGATATGAAACACCTCGGACCTGCTGTCCCCGGGCTACAGACACTCACACCCCCGCCTGCCCCTCAGGCCGAGGCTGCCCTGGACAGGTCACACAGGTCAGGTGGATAAAGGAGAGCAGGCTCGGACATCTCACCTTGGCATTGTCACATGACCCATCTCCCTGCACTTGAATAAAGACTGTTTCCTGACATCAGGGGCCCTGGCCTCGCATTTCCTGGCAGGGTGCTGGGAGGGCCACCCTCCCACTCCTGAGTAGGGTCTCCCCTGCATGGAGGGCATGCCCGAGATTGCCAGAAGGGCACTCAGCAGCCTCCGAATGGTGTGAAGGTGTTCAGACCCACCGCACACACGCAGCACACACTGCTGCTGGTGGGACTGGTGGGGAGTTCACAGGAGCACATGTGGCTGCTTGTAGCTGGTCCCCACCCCTGGCCACTGACTGCGGAGCCCTCTGGCCTCATAGAGATGCCCTGAGGGCTCACTGTTCATCAGCCCGGGCCCTTGTCTGAGCTCAGGGGTCCCAGCCTCGCCCACCAGCACAGATCCCATGTGGGCCCTGGGGCTGGGCTGGCCCTTCAGAGAAAGACCAGGAGACGGGAGAAGCCTGCTCTCTGTTCCTTGGGACCCTTCCAGAACATTCTTCCTCCTGCTTGGACACATGCAGAATCAGATCCAACAACTACTCCCTCCCCCCTCCTGTCCACCGCCCTCCCCCCACCCACCTCTCCCCCTCCTGTCCACTGCCCTCCTGCACTCCCCCCTCCCCCCACCCTCCTGCCCACTGCCCTCCCCCCCCCC
>NC_058404.1:203320388-203332143 GCF_002201575.2 Neomonachus schauinslandi
CAGAGGCAGAGGGAGAAGCAGACTCTCCGCTGAGCGGGGAGCCTGACGCGGGACTCGATCCCAGGGCCCTGAGATCATGACCTGAGCCAAAGGCGGGCGCTTAACTGACTGAGCCACCCAGGCATCCCAGTCTCAGTAGTAGTTTTTAAAAGGTTGATATCATACAAAGTGTCTTCTCTGGCCACAACAGGATGAAGATAGAAATCAGGAACAGAAGGAAAACTGGAACATTCACAAATTTGTGGAAATTAAGTAACATACTCTTTTTTTTTTTTTAAGATTTTATTTATTTGACAGAGAGAGACACAGCGAGAGAGGGAACACAAGCAGGGAGAGTGGGAGGGGGAGAAGCAGGCTTCCTGCGGAACAGGGAGCCCGATGCGGGGCTCGATCCCAGGACCCTGGGATCATGACCCGAGCCGAAGGCAGACGCTTAATGACTGAGCCACCCAGGCGCCCCTTAAGTAACATACTCTTAAATCAATTGATCAAAGAAGAAATCACAAGAAAATTAGAAAATATTTAGAAACAAAGATGAAAAATCTTCAACACAACAAAACTATGGAATGCAGTGAAAGCAATGCTAAGAGTTAGGGGAAATTTATAGCTATAAACACATTTAAAAATAGAAAAGATTTCAAATCAACAATCTGAGTTTACTACTTAATGAACTAGGAAGAAAAGAACAGACTACACCCAAAGCTAGTGGAAGGAAGGAAATAATAAAGATGAGAGTGTAGATAAACAAAATAGAGAATGGGAAAACAATAGAGAAAATCCATGAAACAAAAAGCTGCTCCTTTGAAAAGATTATCAAAGTTGACAAACCTTTAGCTATACGGGCTAAGAATAAAAAGAGAGAAGACTCTGATTACTCAAGTCAGAAATGAAGTGGGAACATTATTACCGATAATACAGAAATAAAAAGGATTGTCAGAGTACTGTGAAGAGTTGCACACCAACAAATAGCTTAGATCTAAGTGGACAAATTCCTGGAAACACAGAACCTACCAAGACTACATCACGGAGACACAGAAAGTCTGACTAGACCTACAACTAGTAAGGAGACTGAATCAGTAATCAAAAATCTCCCAAAGAGCAAAGCCCTGGACCTGACAGCTTCACAGGTGAATTCTGCCAAACATTTAAGAAGAATTGACACCAGTCCTTCCCAAACTTTTCCCAAAAATCGAAGGGGAGAGAAACTTCCCAACTCATTCTGTGGGGCCAGCCCTACCCTGATACCAAAGTCAGACAGAGACACTGTAAGAAAAGAAAACTATAGACCAACATCCATGATGAACATGGATGCAAAAATCCTCAACCAAATACTAGCAAACAGAATTCAGCAGCACGTTACAAGGATTATATACCGCAACCAAGTGGGATTTATTCCTGGAATGCAAGTACGGGTCAATACATGAAAACTGATCAGTGTAATATGCCACATCAACAGAATGGAGGGGAGACCACATGATCATCTCACCCTGATGTAGGTCTGCAAAGCATTGGACAAAATTCAAATTAATGTAGAAAAGCATTTGACAAAATTTCATGATAAAAACACTCAACAAACTAGGAACAGAAGGGAACCACCTCCACATAATAAAAACCATGTAAGAAAACCCACAGGAAACATCATACTCAATTGTGAAAGACTGAAAGCATTTCCTCTAAGATGAGGAACAAGGCAAGGCTGCTTGCTTTCACCACTTCTCTTCAACATGGTACTGGAAGTTCTGGTCAGAGCAATTAAGCAAGGGGAAAAAAGGCATTCCACACTGGAAAAGAAGAAGTAAAATTATCTCACATATAATTTTACATGTATAAACCCTAAAGATGACACACACACAAAGCCTGCTTAGGACTAATATATGATTGTAGCAAAGTGTCAGGAGACAGCACACAAAAACCAGCTGCATTTCTGTACACGAACAATGAACCATCTGAAAAGGAAATCACAAAACAGTTCCATTTACAATCGCATCAAAGAGAAGAAAATGCATAGGAATTACCTCAACCAAGGAAGTGAAACACTTGGACGGTGACAAGTACAAGCCCCTGCTCGGGGAGCTGGAAGACATAAGTAAATAAAGACACACCCCATGTCCATGGTTCGGGAGACGAGATGCTGCTGCAGTAGCCGCGTGACCCGCAGTGGGCTGTAGATTGCCCGCAGCTCTTGTCGAAATCCTAATGGCATGTTTTTCAGAAACAGAAAAACCCATCCCAAGGTTCATATGGAATCTCAAGGGACCTGGAAGAGTCAAAACAATGTTGAAAAAGAACACACTTGTTACTCCCACTTAAAAGTCTGAGCCTGAGTCGAATGAAGCCTCCGCTGCACACACCGGTCTCTGGGGAAGCGGCAGGAAGAGCCAGCGAACCCTCACCGTTCAGTTTACGCAGCAGCAACGTGGGGCCCAGCGCCCGGAGCCGAGGAGTACGCATCACCCGGGACCCCCAAGATGCGTGTGCACATGGAGTGTGTGCTGGGCACTGTGCCTGCCCCCGGGGTACAGCCTTGTCCTTGGGAATGCTTGGAAGAAAAAAGGCTGGCTGAGGGGAAGTCGGGCCCAACAGAATAAAAGATTTAAGAGACATCTGGATCCTGTGTAGACACAGATTCAAGTGCATCAACAGCAAAAGACCTTCCCAGTCAGGGAAAACAGACTACGAACTGGCTACTGGATGACAGTAAGGATTATTATTAATTTGTTAGGCAGTCACAATGGCTTGGTGGCTAAGTTGGGTATTTTGTAAGTCCTTACGAGTTAGCTCATCTGGATAACGGCTTCAGGACATGAGGCTATAAAACAGTAGCGCAAACATTCTTGCAGTCAGCACTTTGCACACACATCACTTGATCTCCACAAGCCCTTGATAAGGTGGGTACTGTTATCATTCCATCTTCACAGACGAGGAAACCGAGGCAAAGAGCAATTACGGAGCTTGCCCAGGACCACACGGAAGGTCCGTGGCCAAGGAGGTGAGCCCAGACAGAGGTCCTGGAGTCCAGGCAAGGAAGCACCACACGATAGTGCTTCCTAAAGGGAGAGCATTGAAATCACTATGGCCTAAATGTGTCTCCTCAAATTCATATGCTGGAATCCTAGCCCCCAATGTGATGGTGCTAGGAGGTGGGACTGTGGGCGGTGATGAGCTCATGAACATGGAGCCCCCGAATGGGACCGGTGCCCTCACAAGGGACTCACAGAGCTCCCTCGCCTCTCCACCACAGGAGGGCATGGAGAAGGCGGCTGTCTGCAACCCAGGAATAGACCAGCCCTAACCCCACCATGCTGGTACCCTCTACCCTCCTGAACCGTGCAAAATAAATTCCTGTTGTTCCGATATTTTGTCATAGCAGCCCAAACAGATTAAGATGACGGCCAGGGAGGGAGACCGAGGTGGAAGGCACAAGCCAGTAGGAAGGAAGAGGCTGAAGAGGCACCCACTGCCTTGCACAAGGGACGCCTTAGTGCGGCTCCACCCAGAGCCAGAAAAGCCAACAGCTGCACCCCCCTCCCCTCCCCATGTCTGCAGGGTACCAGGCGCAGAGCTAAGGGCCTCGGTTGCTGGTCCCATCTAAACCTATCACGGTGCTGCGAGATGGCCTACACCACCGTTTTCCTGTGTCATGGATGACAACCGGGGTCAGCCAGCCTGTCCGTGCTCACACAGCTAAAACACAATTCAGTGCATAGCAACTGTTTTCTCGACACGTCTCCTGAGGCAAAGGAAGCAAAAGCAAAAATAATCAAAATAAAAAGTCTCTGCACAGCAAAGGAAAGAATCAACAAAACTAAAAGGCAACCTACAGAATGGGAGAAGATATTTGCAAATAACATGTGCAATAAAGGGTCAGTATCCAAAATATATAAAGAACTGATACAACTCAACACCCAAAAACAAATAATCCAATTTAAAAATGGGCAGGAGACACAGACAGACATTTTTCCAAGAAGACAACCAGATGGCCAACAGACACATGAAAAGATGCTCAATATCAGCCATCATCAGGGAAATGCGAATCAAAACCACAATGAGATACCACCTCACACCGGTCGGAATGGCTAAAGTTAACAAATCAGGAAACAACAGATGTTGGAGAGGATGCAGAGAAAGGGGAACCCTCCTGCACTGTTGGTGGGAATGCAAGCTGGTGCAGCCACTCTGGAAAACAGTATGGAGGTTCCTCAAAAAGTTGGAAATCCAGCAATTGCACTACTGGGTATTTACCCCAAAGAATACAAAAACACTCATTCCAAGGGATACGTGCATCCCAACGTTTACAGCAGCATTATTTACAATAGCCAAGATATGGAATTAGTCCAAGTGTTCATCAACTCATGAATGGATAAAGAAGATGTGATATATGTATATATATATATATATATATATATATATATATATATATATACACACATACACAATGGAATATTATTCAACCATAAAAAGAATGAAATCTTGCCATTTGCAGCAACACGGATGGAGCTAGAGAGTAATGATGCTAAGTGAAATAAGTCAGTCAGAGAAAGACAAATATCATATGATTTCATGCATATGTGGAATTTAAGAAACAAAACAAATAAGCAAAAGGGAAAAAAAAGAGAGTGACAAACCAAGAAACAGACTTTTAACTACAGAGAACACAACTGACGGTCACCATAGTGGAGGTTGGTGGGGGGCATGGGGGAAATAGGTAGTGGGGATTAAGGAGGGCACTTGTTGTGATGAAAAAATAAAAATGAAACAAAATGAAAAAAGATGATGTTACAGGAAGAAACAATGGAAAGATATCTCTGAGGCTGAACATAGACTTTTAATAGAAATGCTGTTTTTTCAATAAATTCTAAAAATTGCTAAAAACATTCAGAATCAGGATGCTAACACATAACTCAAAGGTGACTAAAAATAAAAAGGAGAAGTATTTCAAGAGATGACCCTTCCTCATGCCAAAGTCACTCCTACCCATAATCGAATAAGAAAGTCTCTCCTATTCCAAAGTATCTTCCCCACCCACTTGGCCACCCACTGCCTTCCGTTTTTGCGTCACATTTCTTTAATTTTTTAAAATTTATTTTTGTTTTTTATTTTTTGCCTTTTTTTAAGTAGGCTCCATGCCCAGCGCAGAGCCCAAGGTGGGGCTTGAACTCACAACCCTGAGATCAAGACCTGAGCTGAGGTCAAGAGTCAGATGCTCAACAAACTGAGTTACTCACATTACCCACAGATTTCTTTAATTTAATATGCTTCGGGCTCCTGTAAAAAGTAAAAATGAAAGTAAAAAAAATAAAATACAATTCAGTGAAACATCCCAGGGCATAGAATGGCAATTTTTTACCCCAAACTATGATGCTGTATTTCTCCATTTCCCCGCTTGTCTCAAGAGTGTTCATAATTACTTGCTGAAGCATCCACTTGACAGTGCACCCATATTTTTAAAGAAAGAGTGTGAAATCCATGTGAGGTCTGTGGTCCAGTTCCCTGTGCTCTTGACATGTCAAATTCCCAGTTTCCAGGATGCAGTTACTACCCCCTGAGCTCCGTAAGGCGTCACCAAGGGGGTGGGGAGCTGGGTGATGGGTACAGGGGAACTCTCTACTATTTTTGCAACTTTTTCTGAGTCTATAAATATTTCAAAATAAAAGATTTAAAAAGAAATCATTGTATGACAGAGCGGAAAGGACCTATGGGACCACACTTGGTGATTTCAACTTCCTCCTTTTTGCAAGAAAACAGACTTAGAGTCTCATCTGTGGCGAGGCCTCAGTTAAACCGGGGCTCCCACCTCTTCCTAGTCCACACTGACCTCCCCTCCCCTGCACCCTTGTCCTTGGTTCTCACCCCCTGTCCCGATGCTCACTTCCTCCTCCCTCACCTCCTGCCAAACAGTAGAAACAACCACAGAATGGCCAACTTGGTTGGGTCAGGATGGCACAGCGCAGGCCGGTGCTGGGCACATGCTGGGCTCAGTACTTAGGGCTTCTCTTCAAAATCCTTAAAAAATAAGAGATCAGAAGAAACTTTGACGTCACTGCGCTTGGAAAGGCCCCAAGGTTCAGACACCTTTTTATCTTGTTCCCTGGGATTTGCGGCAGTCACCTGCCTACGTGTTGCCACCATATGGCCCTTCTCACAGAAATCAATTTGCAGAATCATCCAACGAGCTGCAAGCACTCCATGGGCAGTACCACTTGTAACTGATCCATTTCGAGGAAAGTGCTATGAGGAGTGGCTAAAGCAGCAGAGATGCAAACGTTAACATTTGTCTTAAGTTTTCATTTTTCACTTTCAACCGCTTTTTATTTCCACGTAGGGGAACGAGAGGAGAAATGTATCATGGAAGACATTCCAAGCGACACACTGATAACAGGTATGTACGGCGTGCTCCATTGAATGTTGAGCTCAGTATGTCATCTTATGGTACGACGCTAATTTCTTGGTGCATATATCACTTGGTGGTGAGTTTCACGCTAGATGGTTTCCTTTTGAGACAGTTTGTCGAGTTATGCGAACCTAACATGGAAATAGCCTTTGGAGTGAATTGCGTTAATTCATAAACCGGGAAACAAAGATACAACACCACAGAATCCAAGCCTGATTTGTTTTTCTGGTTGTCAGCTTTCCTTAAGTGAAAGAATTTCTGATACCGTTAATCATGCTAATTAGGGTTGAATTCTCAAAAGATAAGTGATGTCTCCGGCCTGGTCCAGTGCAACCGTGCAAAACAGCAAATGTTGAAGTGTCTCTGAGCCTCAGCCTCTGCAGCCCCACGCGCCCGCCTGGCAGCGAGTGGTGCTGGACGTGCACACATGTGCAGAACCGAGACTACTTTCTAAGCGAAGGGCCCGTGAATCCGGCTATCGGCACAGTGACTTCTGCACATTTCCCACACTGCCACCAAGCACATCTCCACGTGGCTGAGCTTAACTGGCCTCCTGAGAAAGAAACAGGTGCCCATGGGTTTCAGAATTGTATGGCAAATACAGTATATTTAATGTTCAAATCCAATTGACATCAAATTCCCTGATTTCAATACAAAAGAGGAAAAAACAGCAGAATGTAAATCTAGTAGTATTCTCCGTAGGAGCCGATCGTGTATTTTGACGTCCAATTCTAACTTACATTGACTAGTGCCAAGTTCTCCTCTCCATTTGTCTTAGCCATTACGCTTGGGTGTTTTATGGCAGGGAATATGGACCCATCCCGCAGAACTTCAAACGCATACAGAGAATCGTGGCGCCAAAGCCAGAGACGGCAGTGTGAGGCCGGGCTGGGGAGGAGCAGAATGGGCAAGGGGTGGTGTGGGGACGCCCAGGGCTGCTGCAGGAGGAAGCAGCGTTTGGGACTGTGCGGTGCGAGCAGGGCGGCCTAAGAACCCTGTGCCCTTGGGCAAGCTACTGAACCTCTCGCTTCATTTGTCAAATGGGATAAAAATAATAATGACACCTGCTTCCTCTTGTCGTGATGATGATGGAATTAATATTTGCAAAGCTCTTAGAATGCAGCCAGACACACAGAACATACTCTGAGTGTTGGCTCATGCCCCCTGACCCCAGCTCTCTCATCCCGGGGGACGTGTGACTCTTGGGTGAGTAGCTCTGTGGCTGCTGGTAATATAATAATAATCTAGATTGTCAAGAATGGAAAAAGGGAGTGCGGCCTTTCTGGGGGAGAGATAAGAGGAGAGGGAGGGAACTTGGTGGGAGCAGCTGTTCTGATGAGCTTTAAACCACCGCTTGCTGGTCCTTGGAGATGTTCTTCAAACAAGGCTGTTGGTCGTTTGTAAGAGGCAAGCACGGAGGGGAAGAGCAATATGCCAGGGAGCACAGTGACCATAATGTGGGAGACTGCTCATCAGAAAGAAAATAATTAGAATTCGGAACCAATGAAATTTTGCTCCTGGGTGGTCCTGCTCAAAAGGTCCCTGGATTTGATTCACTTTGCCAAAGTACCCAGGGTTTCTGTTTTTTCTTCAGAGTACAGACCTTGTTAGAAACAGGAGACAGGAGAAGAGGAGGGCATCACCAAGTTACAGATCAATCTCATTCGTCCACTAGAGCAGCTCCATCCTTGTCTTGTTTTTAAAGATTTTTATCTATTTATTTGACAGAGAGAAAGAGAGAGAGCTTGAGTGGGGGGAGCGGCAGAGGGAGAGGGAGAAGCTGTCTTCCCACTGAGCAGAGAGCCCAACTCGGGACTCGACCCCGGGACCCTGGGATCATGACCTGAGCCGAAGGCAGATGCCCAACCCACCGAGCCCCCCAGGCGTCCCATCCACCCTTGTCTTCATGGGAGACCACACCACTCCTCAGGGGTGTCTCAGCTCAGGCACCCTCGGAAGCCGACCCTGAGCCAAGGATTCTAGTGGGGAGATGCTCTTAGGAGACAGAGGGAAAGTAGCCAGGCCAGGTGACATTTCAGGTGAAGCCCAGAGTCCGGCTGAGCCGGGGGGGCAGGGCCCAGGAACTTACGGTAATACCGCAGACATACAACTCTGCTCTTCCATCGCTGAGGAGACACCCACAGGAGCGATGGCAGGCTGTCGGGGGCAGGCACCCCCCATGGTCACTGCAGGACCATCCACAACAACCGAGCGCGGAGGCTCCCAAGTGTCCGTGGAGAGACGGAATGCGGTATCCACACAATGGAATGTGATTTAGTCACAAGAAGGAATGAAATAAGTAACAATGAAATTCTGATACTTGCCCCAAAGGGATGAGTCCGAAAGGCATCATGCCTGCCGAACCACGTCGGCCACGGAAGGACCAGCCCTGCGCGGCTCCATGCGTGTGAGGCCCCCGAAGCGAGCTGGATTCAACAAGCCAAAAGTAGAGCAGAGGGGACCAGGTGCCAGGGAGGGGCACTGCTTAAACGGGGACAGTTTCTGCTTCAGAGGATGGAGACGTCTGGAGAGCGACGGTCGTGATGGTGGCACCCCAGTGTGAACACATCGGATGCTACTGAGCTGGGCACCTAAAAAGTGGTTAAAATGTTACATTTTGTTACATGTATTTTACCATGATTTTTAGAACATTAAAACAATGGATAAGATGTCCCCCGTGGTGTGTCCCACCTCCTGGCAGGTGTCGTCCCACACCACCCACTGGGCAGGGGTCTCTAAGGCTCACGGTCCTTCCCCACTCCCTGCTCCCCTGCACAAGGCGCTCCTCGGCACTCACAGGTCGCAGCAGAGCCCAGGGCACGCAAACAGCTGGGAAAGGGGCGCGGAGGGTCCAGAGTGGGGCGGCGACAGCGTCCTCGTGGCTGCATGCACACAGATCGTGGTGGCTGTTTCTCCTGGTCGAGGAAATGCGCTTCTGCCCCCAGACTGTTATAATTTCACTTGACACCTTGCCTTGCCGCAAGGGCTTTGCAAACACCCACAGTTCCCACCAACACCAGTTCCGGAGAAATGCCTGCCCTTCTAATCATTTCTCCTCAGTGACAGAGCGACAAGTACCCAAGAATAAATGTAAGGGCAACGATGTGCACGACCTGCACGCTGAAAACCGCAAACCAGCATGGAGGACGAGCTTGCGCTCGTGGGACAGAAAGATGGGCAAAGATCAACAGACACTTCTTAAGGGAGGAGACCCAAGCTGCCAGGAAGTAGATGGGAAGGTACTCGACTTCATGGCTCGGGGGGAGGGCACAGAGCCAAGCCCAAGGAGATGCCGCACCCCCCAAATCATGTGGAAGCAGACCAGGGCCCTCACACACCAGGCCACGGATTTCCCCACTAGTACCAGTCTCCCCGTGGTCCAGGTGAGCCCAGGAAACTCGCGACAGAGATGCAGACGTGTGTCCACATGCCTCAAAATCCTCACGGTGGCATGATCAGCAACGGCCAGAAACCGGATGTGGCTCAGACGCCCATCAACAGACGGACGTAAGTAGTCGCCTCTGCCCACAGCGGACTGTGAGCGGCCGCACAGCGCGCGGTCCGCATGCCCGCGACAGCACACACGCGCTGGCGGGAGGGGCTGATGCGAGCTTGCACACACAAGACGCCTCTGTCCTCACAAGGCCCGGGCCCATCGTTACCTCCAGGAGGCAGGCGGCGAGTGGGGGCGGTTGGGATGCTGAGGATGTTTCGAGCAGGGCGGTCCTGTGGTGATAAGGGGTTGAGCTACACTCTGATGATGAGCGTGGGACGTGCGTGTGCGCCTCCCGTCTGCCACACCCCACCTCGCCGTGCTCCCTCGACACGGAATCTCCGAACGGTTCACAGGTTTGTAGGGAAACAGAGGGTCCTCGCGAGCGTTCCCCTGGAGCGTTCTGGAACACATCGCTCTGCATTCGTAACCACTGCTGAGGGCGCTGGGGGTCAACCAGACGATTCGGCTTTTGAGCACCACCTGTGTGCCTTCATTCCTTTGCTCGCGCATCAAATGCTGACTGCAAAGCTCTGGGCTCAGCACTGGACAGTCTTTCTTCAACTCTCGGAATACACTAGACTTTAGGTTACAGAAGAGTGTTTAAGCACATAGAAAGGTGGTCGCAAAAAACTGGGTGGAAAAATCAGGTTACAGATAGTACATACAGTATGATTTCACTTTTTGTAAAATAGGTAATGTGTACTTATAGGAAAGAGACTAAAGGATAATCCTGAATACCAAAAACCTCTAGAGGGGATTTTTACTTGCTAAGATTTTACTAAAATGCATTTTACTTGTCTGAAACCAACCCAGTGGTCCCCGGTCCCAGCCCCAAGGACTCAGAGTCTGGGGCGGAATGCACGACCACATCAGGGGTCACGGGTCAGGGCTGAGTGCCTGACCCAATGTGCTCCGGGTCCCCGGGAGACCAGGAGAGGCATGTGCCCGCGCCTGCCTGGCACCCGGCAGCTCCCGACCAGGACCCGCCGAGAGAAACAGCCATGGAGGGCGCCTGGGAGGCTCGGGGGGAGGGCACAGAGCCAAGCCCAAGGAGATGCCGCACGAACCACATCTGGGCTTTAACACGCACGCACACGCAAGCACACACATGCGTGCACACACACACGCACGCGCGCGCACACGCTCATGAACACACACACGCACACACACTCCAAGACCATGGGGTGAGTGCTGTAGTTTGAGGTGAGGGGGCCAAGGCCCTCGATTTGGAAATCAAGCTGCGTTTTAACCCTGGCTTGGCCTTTTATTAGCTGATGGTTTCCGATAAGCTGTTCAGCGCCTTCAGCCTCAGGCTCCTCACTGGTACGCATGGGTATCATTCTCCCCACGTCACAGGGTTGTAGAGTTCCGTGGGAGCTGAGGGAAGACACTGCACCTGAAAAGCCCAATAATAAGGTCAGAAATCATTGATCAAGTGTTTACACAGCGCTTAGGACATGACCCGCTAAGTTCTGCATTAAACACGGACTCTTCACACGTTAGGAGACCATTACTACCCGGGCTTGATCCAAGGAGACCGTGAAGCGCAGCTCAAGGCAGGGCCTTGCCCGAGTGTCCCTGCTCCTAGCCAGGAGGACGCGTGGTGAGAAGCAGGACAAGGCAGCCTGTCCCCTCTGGAAGTGCTCGTCCCCACGCGGTGACCAGTCCCTCGGCGGCTCCCGGTGAGCGGTGCTTCTCTGCTGCCATCTGGTGGCAGCCCAGGGCCACGACACCTCCCGCCTTCCCTCCCCTCCGGCCTCTGGGGCTGCGGGGGGCTGCGGGGGGGGGGGGGCAGGCCCGGGGCCTCAAGAAAAGGGAAGAGGGGGCCGGGGGGGCCAGGTTGGTAAAGCGACTGCCTCCGGCTCGGG
>NC_058404.1:203332243-203333431 GCF_002201575.2 Neomonachus schauinslandi
AAAAAAAAAAAAAAAAAAAAAAAAAAAAAAAAAAAAAGAAAATGGAAGAGCAAGCAGAAACCACTCTCACTCATTCTGATAACTCAAGGCACTATGCCAGGAACACTGGCGTTTTAACAATGGGCCCGATTGGCACTCATTCATTCAAAATCTCCGTTGAACATGTCCTGTGGGACACTCACTCATTCACAAAACCTTACTGAGCCAAGCCCTGCCCTCAGCTTCTTGTCGGGCCCAAGAGGCCCACGAGAGAGGAATGCAGTGCCCCCTGAGCTTTCAACTGTCAACCCCTCACAGAGTGCAGACGAGGGGACTGCCCGGCTGCTAGAAGACCCAGCATGCTGACAAGAATAGTCCAGTATGGGCAAGTGTGGGGACAGCAACAAGAGGAAAGTCCCAGAGGAATGGGGGGGCGCCCCCACCACCCCAGCAAGAGGCAGGGTGCCAAGGGAGCGTTGCAGAGGGGTTAGGGCAGTTGGCGGTGCGAAGACCGAGATGCTGACCATTCCCATCGGAGAGGCGGCGGGAGGGTGCTGGAAGCGGGCCAGGAGGAAGATCTGGGGTGTTTCACAGGATGGGAAACACAGGAAACTGAGATTTCCAGGTGGCCAAACATTTGCCTGGCCTTGTTCTCCTTCCAGAACATTCAGCTGCTTCAGCAAAGGGGCCTGATCAGGTTGGGGGCTTTCTTGCTCGAGTTGGTGAACGTTCCATTACGTCCTGGAAAGGAAACGCAGATTCCGCTCTTGGGGGGCGTGCTCTGTGATGTCAGGTCGGTCCCGCCGGGTGGGGTGCTCAGCCCTTCTACCTGTCGGCTGGTTTTCCCTCCATTACTGACCACAATTGTGCATTTGTCTACTTTTCCTTTCAGTTGTTTTATTTCATGTGTTTTCAAACTGTTTATGCCTTTACAATGGTTGTCTTCTGAGTGAAAGGACCCCTTTATCATTATGTAACGTCACTCTTTGTCCTTGGTAATTTTCATTGCTCTGAAGTCTACTTTCTCTGATACTTATAGAACCACTCAAGCCTTCTTTTATTTTTTATTTTTTTTAAAGATTTTATTTATTTATTTGAGACAGAGAGAATGAAGACAGAGAGCATGAGAGGGAGGAGGGTCAGAGGGAGAAGCAGACTCCCTGCCGAGCAGGGAGCCCGATGCGGGACTCGATCCCGGGACTCCAGGAT
>NC_058404.1:203333441-203334928 GCF_002201575.2 Neomonachus schauinslandi
AGGGAGCCCGATGCGGGACTCGATCCCGGGACTCCAGGATCATGACCTGAGCCGAAGGCAGTCGCTTAACCAACTGAGCCACCCAGGTGCCCTCAAGCCTTCTTTTATTAACACCAGAATGGTATGCCTTTTTTATCCTTTTACTTTTAACTTTTTTATATCCAAAGTGACTTTCTTGTACACTACATAATAGTTGGGTCATTAAAAAAATCCACACAATCTTTGCCTAATCTCTGTTTAGACCATTTACATGTAATGTAATTATTACATGTATATTGTCAGGATTTAGGTCTGCTATTTTTTTTTTCTTTTTGCTCCCTCTGCTTTTTGTTCCCATTTTCCATTTTCTAGCTTCCTGTGGGTCACTTGAATGTTTTGTAATATCCCATTTTTGCTTTATCTATAGTATTTTTCACTATATATTTTTGTAGAGTTTTTATTAGTGGTTGCTCTAGCGATTACAATACGATACGCATACTTATCACAGTTTACAAGGATCCATATTTTGTCATTTCAAGAGGAATGTAGAAACCTACGACCATGTGCCTTTGCCCTCCTCACCCCTTATAATATAGTTGTCTTAAATATAATCTCTACATACTTTGAGAACCACATCAGACAATATTATATATATATATATATATTTAAAGATTTTATTTGATTGACAGAGAGAGACACAGCGAGAGAGGGAACACAAGCAGGGGGAGTGGGAGAGGGAGAAGCAGGCTTCCCACCGAGCAAGGAGCCCGATGTGGGGCTCGATCCCAGGACCCTGGAATCATGACCTGAGCTGAAGGCAGATGCTTAATGGCTGAGCCACCCAGGCGCCCAAGACAATATTACATATATTGTTTGCTTTCAACTGTCAAACAATTTTAAGAATAGAGAATGCTCTGTTGTCATTTCCCTAGTTACTCTTTCCATTATTTTCTCTTCATTCCTGGTGTTCCAAATTTCCTTATCATTTTCTTTGAAGAACTCCCTTTAGCAATTATTTTAAAGCAGGTGTTCTAGTGAACAATTCTTAGTTTTCCTTGACCTAAGAATACTTTGCCTTCATTCTGAAGGATACTTTTCGTGGATAAAGTGTTGTTTGACAATTCTTTTGTCAACATGTGCCACTTCCTTCTGGTCTCCATGTTTCTGATGAGAACTATGCTGTCATTCAAACTGTCATTCCCCTGACAGTGATACAGGGTTTCTCTCCACTTTCCAGATATATTTTTTTGTCCTTTAGAACGGAGTCTGGAGGCAGGCGGGGGGGGGGGGGGGCGCTCCGGCCCCACCACCCCCCGTCAACCGCAGACCCAACAGGAAGAGAGGCACCTTGCACCTGGATATTACCTTAGCTACCACTCTACCATCCCGGCAGGAAAAGGAAGGTTTCCTCCGCCCCCAGGAACAGCCCAGCCAACGAGAGACTGCCACAGCCCGGCCAATGAGAGACAGTCACAGCCCGGCCAACGAGAGACAGTCACAGCCCGGCC
>NC_058404.1:203334938-203347668 GCF_002201575.2 Neomonachus schauinslandi
GAGAGACAGTCACAGCCCGGCCAACGAGAGACAGTCACAGCCCGGCCAACGAGAGATATTCACAGCCCGGCCAATGAGAGACAGTCATATCCCGGCCAACAAGAGACATTCACAGCCCGGCCAACGAGAAACAGTCACAGCCCGGCCAATGAGAGACCGTCACAGCCCACCCAATGAGAAGCTACTGCAGTTCCCGCTCTCAGTTTACCCGAGTGGACTTTGTGCCTCGGGCGCCCTCCCTGTCCCCCTTCCTCCTCTGCTCAGCTCGGCCGACAGCCCTGCGCGTTCGTCCCGGTTTGTCCGCAGCGACGCGCGGTTTGGCAGAAGTAGCTGGTGCTGTGCTGTTAGGTCCCGAGTCTTGAGTTCTGAGACACTCTCTTCCGTAGCCGGGCTGGGAACTCACACCACATTCGGAGCCTCAGAGCCTCCGAGCAGTAATCCCTGGGCTCCGTGCCCGGCTGCTCGGAGGCCGCTGGGACTGCAGAGCAGGCTGGAGGGTCCGATCTCCAGCCCCCTCCTCTCTGGAGCCCCGTCGATCCTGCAGGGGTGCTGCTCCTCCTGTCCTTCCCTCAGCGCAGCTTCCCCCACAGAGCTCATGTGGGGCAGGCGGCCTCAGCGGGGCCGATCCCAGGGCGGATCCCTGGGCCGATCCCGAGGGGATCCCAGGGCCCATCCCGATGTGGATCCTGGGCTGGTCCCGAGGCAGATCCTGGGCCGATCCTGATGCTGATCCCTGGACAGGTCCTGAGGCGGATCCCCGGCTGATCCTGAGGTGGATCCCTGGGCTGGAGGAGGCAGCTTCCCTCCCATTCTTTACGTTCGGGCACAGAGTGCCCTGCACGCAAGCAGGGGAGGCGCATGGGGGAAACACTGCTTGGGCTGAGTCGGCTTTGAGTCCTGAGGGTCGCAGCCAGCCTCCTTTTCCACCTTTCAGAGGCTTCGGGTTTCACACATTGTAATTAGAGGAGGCATGCGGTGGAGTGGACTTAGTCCATCTTCTCTAGAACTGTCAACAGTACTTTTTAAAAAAATTTTATTTATTTTTTTATTATTATGTTATGTTAATCACCATAGGTTACATCATTAGTTTTTGATGTAGTGTTCCATGATTCATTGTTTGCATATAACACCCAGTGCTCCATGCAGAATGTGCCCTCCTCAATACCCATCACCAGGGTAACCCGTCCCCCCACCCCCCTCCCCTCTAGAACCCTGTTTGTTTTTCAGAGTCCATCATCTCTCATGGTTCATCTCCCCCTCCGATTTCCTCCCTTCATTTTTCCCTTCCTATTATCTTCTTCTTCTTCTTCTTCTTTTTTTTTTTTAACATATAATGTATTATTTGTTTCAGAGGTACAGGTCTGTGATTCAACAGTCTTGCACAATTCACAGCGCTCACCATAGCACATACCCTCCCCAGTGTCTATCACCCAGTCACCCCATCCCTCCTATGCCCCACCCCCCACTCCAGCAACCCTCAGTTTGTTTCCTGAGATTAAGAATTCTTCACATCGGAGCACCTGGGTGGCTCAGTTGGTTAAGCGTCTGCCTTCGGCTCAGGTCATGATCCCAGGGTCCTGGGATCGAGTCCCGCATCGGGCTCCCTGCTAGGCGGGGAGCCTGCTTCTCTCCCTCTGCCTCTGCCTCTCTCTCTCTCTCTGACTTTCATGAATAAATAAATTTTTAAAAATTAAAAAAAAAAGAATTCCTCATATCAGTGAGGTCATATGATACATGTCTTTCTCAGATTGACTTATTTCGCTTAGCATAATGCCCTCTAGTTCCATCCATGTTGTAGCAAATGGCAAGATCTCATTCCTTTTGATGGCTGCATAATATTCCATTGTGTATATATATACCACATCTTCTTTATCCATTCATCTGTCGATGGACATCTTGGCTCTTTCCACAGTTTGGCTATTGTGGACATTGCTGCTATAAACATTGGGGTGCAGGTGTCCCTTCGGATCACTATATGTGTATCTTTGGGGTAAATACCCAGTAGTGCAATTGCTGGGTCGTAGGGTAGCTCTATTTTCAACTTTTTGAGGAACCTCCATACTGTTTTCCAGAGTGGCTGCACCAGCTTGCATTCCCACCAACAGTGGAGGAGGGTTCCCCTTTCTCCGCATCCCCACCAACATCTGTCGTTTCCTGGCTTGTTAATTTTAGCCATTCTGACTGGTGTGAGGTGGTATCTCATTGAGGTTTTGATTTGGATTTCCCTGATGCCAAACAATGTTGAGCACTTTTTCATGTGTCTGTTGGCCATTTGGATGTCTTCTTTGGAAAAATGTCTGTTCATGTCTTCTGCCCATTTCCTCATTGGATCATTTGTTCTTTGGGTGTTGAGTTTAATAAGTTCTTTATAGATTTTGGATACTAGCCCTTTATCTGTTATGTCATTTGCAAATATCTTCTCCCATTCTGTCGGTTGTCTTTTGGTTTTGTTGACTATTTCTTTTGCTGTGCAAAAGCTTTTTATCTTGATGAGGTCCCAATAGTTCATTTTTGCCCTTGCTTCCCTTGCCTTCAATGTTTCTAGGAAGAAGTTGCTGTGGCTGAGGTCAAAGAGGTTGCTGCCTGTGTTCTCCTCTAGGATTCTGATGGACTGCTGTCTCACAGTTAGGTCTTTCAACAATTTGGAGTCTATTTTTGTGTGTGGTGTAAGGAAATGGTCCAGTTTCATTCTTCTGCATGTGGCTGTCCAATTTTCCCAACACCATTTGTTGGAGAGACTGTCTTTTTTCCATTGGACATTCATTCCTGCTTTGTCAAAGATTAGTTGACCATAGAGTTGAGGGTCCATTTCTGGGCTCTCTGTTCTGTTCCATTGATCTATGTGTCTGTTTTTGTGCCAGGACCATACTGTCTTGATGATGACAGCTTTGTAATAGAGCTGGAGTCCGGAATTGTGATGCCGCCAGCTTTGCTTTTCTTTTTCAACATTCCTCTGGCTATGCGGGGTCTTTTCTGGTTCCATACAAATTTTAGGATTATTTGTTCCATTTCTTTGAAAAAAAGTTGATGATATTTTGATGGGGATTGCATTGAATGTGTAGATTGCTCTAGGTAGCATTGACATCTTCAAAATATTTGTTCTTCTGATCCATGAGAATGGAACGTTCTTCCATTTTTTTGTATCTTCCTGCTATTCAACATAGTACTAGAAGTCCTAGCCACAGCAATCAGACAAAAAAAGAAATAAAAGGCATCAGAATCGGCAAAGAAGAAGTCAAACTCTCACTCTTTGCAGATGATCTGATACTTTTTGTGGAAAATCCAAAAGACTCCACCCCAAAACCGCTAGAATTCATACAGGAATTCAGTAAAGTGGCAGGATATAAAATCAGTGCACAGAAATCAGTGGCATTCCTATGCACCAACAACAAGACAGAAGAAAGAGAAATTAAGGAGTCGATTCCATTTACGATTGTGCCCAAAACCATAAGATACCGAGGAATAAATCTAACCAAAGAGGTAAAGCATCTGTAATCAGAGAACTATAAAAGTGATACTTTTTAAAAGACCATCGGGAGTCAGTACAGAACATACATTAATACCAGTTAAAAACTGCGGGGACAAAGGGCCAGTACAAGTCAAAGATGCCTTCAACTAAGCGCAGGACCGGCCGAGAGGTTGCTGCCGATGCTCCCCTCCCAGGAAATAGGATCTGTAGGGCTTCCAACCCCAGTGCCTCACTTTGTAGGGGCGGCCCTACAGTCAGCACCCAGGGACATTCCTGTCTGAGGCCCCTGTCAGCGACTAGTGTCCTTGCCTTCCAGGGAGGCCCGTGGCCCCAGACCCGGGGCTCCGGGCTCTGGATCAGACTAGCTGGTGCTAATTCGGCCTCTACAGCTCTCGAGCTACGTGACCTCATCTGGGATTCAGTTTCCAACCTGTAAAGTCGGGACAATAATGCGGAACACAACACCCTTTACAACCTCCTCCACTTGCGCCTGGTCCGAGTGATTCCATTCTGGATCCTGCACGCTTGTCCCCACACAACCAATATTGCAGACTGAAAGCCACATCGTTCCATTCCCTCGACCCACCGCTTCCCCAGGACCTTACAATGAAGGTGCAGGCCCTCCGTGATTGGGCCCTGCCCGCTCCCACCACATCTCACACCATTCTCTCCCCACGCCCCTCACTGCAGCCACTCCGCAGTTCCTTGGGTCCCCAGGCATGCTCCTGCCCCAGGACCTTGGCATGCGACCCCACATGGAACCATCTTTCCCCAGAAGGAGCCAGCATTGTGTGGTAGAAAGGGGAAAGCCCTGACCCTGCTGCGTTGAATCTTGACTCGGCCACTTGCTAGCTGTGTGACCTAAGCAAATTACTTTTTCTATCTTTTGGTTTCATCATAGGCAAAATTGTCATAAAATAGTATCACTGGGGCGCCTTCGTGGCCCAATCAGTTGGACGTTGGATTCTCGGTTTCGGCTCAGGTCATGATCTTGGGGCTGTGGGATCGAGCCCCACGTGGGGCTCCATGCTCAGTGCAGAGTCTGCTTGGGATTCTCTCTCCCTCTGCCCCTGCCTCCCCCCTTTAAAATAAATAAATAAATCTTTAAAAATGTATAATATCACTTACATAGTGTTGTCATGAAAATTCAGACTATGTGTATAAATTCCTTAGAATGCTTGGCAAATCGTTAGCACTGAGTGTGATGTAGAGATATAATTTAAACATATTTGTAAGTATACTTAGTGTAAAATATATACATATTTTCCTCCCCTGTTCCTTTGGGTCTTTGCTCAAACTTCAGAGAAGCATTCACTGACTTCCCCATATAATACTCAAAGTCTCCTATCCCTTTTACTTGCTTTCGCTCACAGCATTCCTAACATCTCCCACATTAAATACTTATTTCCTTGCTGTCTGTACAAAAGCTCCATGGAAACAAAGATAGTGTCTATCTATTTTGTTCACTTCTGTCCTCAGCTCCGAGAACAGGGCTCTTGCCGTGGAAGGAGCTCATTACATACTGACTTGGTATATATCAACTGATTTGGTGAAGGAATAAAAATACCTCCTTGGAGCACATGAAGAACCAGTGGGATGACATGTTAAGTGCTCAGTATGGTACCTGGCGCACACAGGGCACCGTTAGCTATTTTTCGATGGCTTTCAATAAACACGAACTCTTTTTTCATTACCATTGTACCTTGCAAGGGTTCAAGGGGCAAGTTAAGCCATATGATGCTTCCATATACTAAAAGGAGGAAGTGGGAGGCTCTTTCGGTGACGACGCCAACTTTAGCAGGAGCCTCCGAAGGCAGGCACAGGAAGGACTCGACAGGACACACCTACGCCTTAGGAAGGAATCGTGTGGGTGAGTTAGAGGAGGAAGAAACCAAAGATGATCCGCCAGGCGACACTGGGAAAGTCCTGACCCACACGAAGTTTACATTCTAGATAGAAAGCTTTCACAGGCTTTTTAGTTTTTCAGTAGTCCTCGGAACTCTGAGACTTAGGAGGGATACATATTATCCCCATTTTCCAAGGGACCTGAGTCCAGAGTGGTGCAGTCAGAGGGGAGCAACAGTGAGGGCTGGACCAAGAGCCCACGCCTTCCCTTTTACCCCGGGGTCTTCCCACTTGGCTACGTGACCTCATCACCATGCTCACAGTATTTTGTGATTTGGATAATTTGAACAAAGTAAATTCATTTATCAGTAATCATGTGCAACTATTTCCTCCACCTATTTTATAATAAATGTCTTACGTTTTTGAAACAGTGACTTTCAAGATACAGCAATGGGACATACGCAGACAAGATTTCCTTGAATCTGCTCCTGGCTTGGGAATGTTTGTGACTGTTAGAACTTACAATGATGAGGTAAAATATTCTTTTATGTTTTGTTACTAAAATTTTTAATTTGCTAAAATTCATATATCATGTATCCCCTCAAACTTTAAGAAAAACCTCTGCATAAGCACTCATTAACCAGAACTGACAATTTTTAATGTGTCTAGTCCTGAATAAAGGGACTACACAGAGACGTGGAAAGTGCCTGCCTTCAGTGAGCCTATTGTCTAGCTCAAAAGCAGAGACCTTAACAAAATATTTCAGAACAATGTAAATGATGGGCCTCATGCTCATCATCCTGAGATTCGCTGGTCTTGCTGGGCCACAGTCTCCCCCCTCCTCCATGGCAGCCCCTCGGTCTGTTGGGTCTCCCTGGCCACTTCCTCATTAGGGGGTTAGCAGGAGTAGAAGAGGTACCAGGATCCAGTGGAGAGAATGTGAATGTTGGAGTCAGAGCCAAGTTAAAGTGTAGACTGTCAAGCTCAATCTTCAGCAGATGGTTGACTGCTCCAGTCCTCAGTTTTCTCATCTGTACAGTGGGTGTTAACAGGGACCTCCGTTCCCCACCATGCCAGCTCAAGATCCTGACTTGCTCAGTCCAATCACTCAAACATAGTTGTGAGAACGACTTCACTTTGGACTTAGAGCTGCCCTGGGGATGTGCCCATGGGACAGCAAGGATGGGTAGCAAAACCTCATAGACCAGAACAGGCATCTCCTCTGGGGAGGAGAGGATACAAAGTTCCTGTTCTCATTAAACTGGATGATTGCCTGATCCGAGCTCAGGAGACATTCTGACACCTCCACTCCTGTGGAGACTGGGAGTGGGGTCACTGGAGAGACTCCACTCCAGCTGGATGGATGGGACCCTTGAGCCTGGCTGCTATGGCACCTTCTCCTGGTGCACCTAGCACCTGCCTGACGGTGGTTCTGCTGGGCCTGTCCGTGTAGCTACCTCCCCTCCCTACAGCCTGCCTCTTGGGCTTTTTGCCTGGTTATACAAAAACCTAATTCTCCTCTGTTCTTTCATGAGCAATCTGGAAATGTCTCCATGGCTTATTAAACGCTGAATCCAAATTTTAGTTGAGCTCAAAACCGTCACAGAACATCCCAGTCACTATTTTTAAGACAGAGAAGGTTCATTCTTCAAAAATATAATTGCCTGATCTAATACCCCCTTCTACAAGGGAGGAAAAATATTTTAATTTATTCTGCATTCAACAAATATTAAACACGAGCCTAATATATACCCTACCCTCTTCCTGACCTAAGAGAGACAAAATTCTCACCCCATAGGGCTGATTTTCAAGAAAGCTCTTCCCATTTTGAAGAACAAGAGACAGCCCTAGTTTCAAAATGTCTTACGAGATCCTCCTTTAAGGTCCTTATCAGCACCTCCACAGGGCCTCTGTTTTTACTTGGGTCAGTGTGTCTGGGGGCCTGGGGTACTCTAAGTTGCCCACCTTGATCATATGTCCATTCCTATGGCATGTGATTGACAGCCCAAGGGAAAGACATGGCTGGTGGAGTAGGCAGGGCAGTCAGTAACAGCATATACGTACCATACAAACACATGCATTTTGTATTCCATTATTTCCCTAATGATTAGTGATGATGAGGATCTTTTCCTGTGCTTTTTGGCCTTTTTTCTTTTAGCCCTTTGAGTGTACCAACCCACTGCCTTCTGGTCTCCAAAGTTTCTGATCAGAAGTCTGCTGTGATTCTTTTTTTTTTTTTTAAGGAGGCTCCATGCCCAGCATGGACCCCAATGCAGGGCTTGAACTCATGACGATGAGATCAAGACCTGCACTGAGATCAAGAGTCAGATGTTTAACCGACTGAGCCACCCAGGCACCCCGAAATCTGCTAATATTCTTATTGAGGATCCCTGTGTGTGACCATTATGAAGGTCCTCCATATTTGGAGGACAGGGTCCTTTTTGCCCACCCTGGCTTCCACATGCTGCGTGCAGGTTGTCCAGCAACTCACGCACATCGGCCTGCCACCTGGCTGGGGGTGGGGACGAGGTTGGGTAGCTGCTCCCGTGCTCGGAGCTGACACCGACCAAAGTTAACCACAATTTACCACACGAGGCTTCCCCTGGAAATTGCAAGCCTTCAATAGACTCCATAGTTCCAAAATAGCTACATCAGACGGATTCTAACAGTGTAATTGTGGTCTGGATGGGAAGACAGACTCCTGGTGCTGCCTACCTCACCATCTTCCCAGAATCCCCTCATAGTTCAAAATGTTTTTAAATTTCTCTTAGCATTTCTTCCTCAAACCATGTGTTATTTAGAAATGTGCTTAATCTCGACATATTTTGGGATCTTTGTTATTGATTTCTACTTTAACTCCATTGTGTTCTGAGAGCAGACTTTGTGTGGTTTCTGTTACCGTTATTATTTTTTGAAATACAGTTGATGGGTTTCTACTATTTTAAATGTGTTAAGGTGTGCGTGGTGGCCAGAACGGGGTCTGTCTTGGTGAGTGCGCCAGGTGAGCTTGAGAAACGTGCGTGTTCTGCTGTTGCTGGATGAAGCGGGCTGTACTCAAACACCATGTGCAGGTGACTGACGGTGCTGCTGAGTCCAGCGATGTCCTTCCTGACCTGCTGCTGGATCTGCCCGCTCCTGACAGAGGGGTGTCGGAGACCCCAGCTTCAACAGCAGACTCTCCTCCTCCTCCTGCAGTCCTGTCAGTGTTTGCCTCATATATTTTGCTTGGTTGTTAGGTGCTTACCCATTAAGGATTGTTTTGTCTTCTTGGATAATTGACCTCTTCGTCTTTATGTAATGCCCCATTATGTGATTATCCCTGATAATCTTCCTTGATCTGAAGTCTACTATGTCTGATGTTAATATGAGCATTCCGGCTTTTTTTGTAAGGTTACAGTTAGCATATACATCTTTTTCCTTCCCTTAACTTTTAATCTACATGTGTCTTTCTATTTCAAGTGGGCTTCTTGTAGACACATAGTTTTGTTTTTTGATCCACTCTGTGTGTATTCTTCAGAATCTTCTTCTAAACTTATAGAAACACACACACACACCTGTACCTTGACAAATGATTTTTTTAATAAGAAATAGGGCCCTATACACACTACTGTAGTGTAGGATATTGGGGACACCTTTTGTACAGGACACATATGGGTACAATAGTCTCTTCTTTGCCCCATAATATTCCTTTATTTGGATTTGCCTAAATTTAGTCAATCCCCTACTAAAAGGTACTAAAGTAATTTCAAGAATGCAACTTTGCCATTACAAAAAACACCACACTGAATATCACTTTATATATAATTTTGTCTACTTGTGCATTTCCATAGAATAAGTTCCTGTAGGTAGAATCACTGAGTCAATGGTCACATACAGTTTAATTTTTAATACATATTGCTGAACTGCTTTCCAAATGGTTGTTCAACTTACATTTCCAAATCAGTGTTTAGAAATAGTATTTCTCAATACTATCCCTGGACACTTTTATTTAAATCTTTGCCAATCTGATAGTAAATAAGGGCTATCTTACTCTGGGTATGTGTGTGTGTGTGTGCGAGCACGTGCACGTTGTTTTTACCAACAAGGATAAATATTTTTCATTTTTATTGACCATTTCTTCTTTAGGAACTGCACAGTTCTTACTAAACTAACAGGGGAGATCTATTTTTAAGAAGGGAAAGTAGAGAATAATAAACTTAAACTATGGAAATCCTTAATCCTAGGTATTATTGTCCAAGTTATATGGCCCACAAGGAAGGTTCTATTTTACTTCACATTCACCTGGCGAACACATCATTTGCTTGGAATCTAATTCTACGAGGCTTGTGTCGTTTGGTGGGAGTAAGCTGGTGAGTATATGCCTCCCATGTCCTTGTTGATGAACAGAGCATCAGCACTATTCAGGCATGACGTTGGTATGCAGAACCATTACACCCGGACTGGCTAGAAACTTATTAAAGTCCTGTGCCCAGATCTCAGTGCAGCAACCAAAGAGGGAGCTGGAGAGCTTGGAAGGGGTTCAAAGGAGAGCTACAGCGTTGATTAAAGGCCTTGAAAAACAAGAACCATGAGGGAAGGTTAAAAGAACTGTGATTACTCAGGCCTGAAAACAAGCAAAGACTGGAGGGTAAATTAACAATGGAATTCCAATAAATAAAACTCTTATATGGCAGATGGTGATCGGTTATTTTCTAAACGGGCTGAGAGCAGACGAAGAAAATCTGTACTTTAGGATCAGAAATTTAGTCATATGTAAAGAAAATTTTCCTAAAAGTAATCAAATTCTTTCAGTGCCAAAAGGATTTACCTAGTAGTAGATGTGATGTTCAGGAGGGTCTAAGTACTATCTCAGGACCGTGGGTCACCATCTAATGATTATTACATAGGAAGACTGCTGAGTAGGGCAGGGGGTAGACAGGCAGTGAGAGATGGAGAACAAAGTGGGGCCTGCTCTTGAAGGGGGGGGTGGAGAGATGCAGGAGAGGAGTTGGGGGACACAACAAGGGAAACGCAGAGTGGAGCGGTTTTAAGAAGGCTTCTTCCTTTTTCCTGTTTGTACAGCGGATCCACTTAGAGGTTCGAGCTGGACGACATAACCTTGATGCAGCCATTGCTCAAGCGAAGGACAAAGTTAATGAAGTTAGCTTTAAGCTGGAACATCTAATTGAGCAAATTGAGCAAATAGTCAAAGAACAGAACTATCAAAGGGTCAGTGTGCCTATTCAGCTTATTTTATGTCTTCCTGCCGGGAACACAATTCTGGAGACAAAGCCCCCAAACCACAGAAAGGATAAACTGCCTGTTCCTCGGTCATTCTCTCTGAGCTAGCACTGTGGGGACACTCGGGGTGAAGGGAAAGAACAATCTTTCACTATCTGCCAGACTGTGAGCTCCTCTAGGAAAGGGGACTGCAGCTCATTGGCCTCTGGGGTGTGGGCTTAATAGAACGAACAAATGCTCCCAAACACACCCAACATGTATGAAGAGGCTCCGTATGCCCATTTTCTAGATCAGTTTTATTCTTGTGACACTGTGTGTTTCCCGGGTCACTGTGCTCAGTGGACTCTGGTCAGACATGGGGTCAAATCCAGACTCCAGTTTCCTTACCTGGAAAATAAGAGGAGGACAGTGCCCAGCTTGAAGTAAAGTAAGGACACCAATCTTTTTTTTTTTTTTTTTTAAAGATTTTATTTATTTATTTGAGAGAGAGAGAATGAGAGAGAGCACATGAGAGGGGGGAGGGTCATAGGGAGAAGCAGACTCCCCGCCGAGCAGGGAGCCCGATGCAGGAATAGATCCAGGGACTCCAGGATCATGACCTGAGCCGAAGGCAGTCACTTTAACCAACTGAGCCACCCAGGCGCCCGTAAGGACACCAATCTTGAAAATCTATCACTGTTGGCTGACATTCACTTGCTTGATGGTGAGAAATAAAATGAATAAGATAATAGATCAAATAGCATCTATTTTCCATCAAAATACAAAAATATGTTTTATTTAAGGTTGATTCTTAATCCTTATTTTTATTTTTTTTAAAGATTTTATTTACTTATTTGTCAGAGAGCGAGAGAGAGCACACAAGCAGAGAGAGAGGGAGAAGCAGACTTCCCGCTGAGCAGGGAGCCCGATGTGGGGCTCTATCCCAGGACCCCGGGATCATGACCTGAGCCAAAGGCAGACGCTTAATGTCTGAGCCACCCAGGCATCCCTAATCCTTGTCTTTAGCTAACAACATACCCTGACTTAGAAAATCAGATACTGCACTTTGGTATATTAACTGAAAAATATTAAATATCTTCAAAGCATACAGTACCTTCCCCTCAAATTCACAGTTAAATACTGTAAGAAACTAAACCTGCCTATTTCTCTTCCATATAGGACCGTGAAGAAAATTTTCGAATGATCAGTGAAGATACAAATAGCAATGTTTTATGGTGGGCTTTTGCACAAACATTAATCTTTATTTCAATCGGAATTTTCCAAATGAAATACCTTAAAGACTTCTTTATAGCTAAGAAACTCGTTTAAAGTGTTAATAAAGACAAACAACTACCTGCTAATTTACATAATGTTTGAGTTAACCAATCAAAATACATTCATAACCATGTACTGCTTTTATCATTTCAAAGATGATCAGAGATTGAAATTAATGTTACACTGATAAAATATTACTTTAACTATGTAGCCTTTGAGCTTGATTGAATAAGCACATCATCCAGTTCTTATTTTAGCTTGGTGTAGATCAGCACTGTCCCATAGAAATAAAATGTAAGCTACATATGTAAATGTTACGTTTTCTGGTTGCCACATTAAAAAGGTTTTTTTTAGAAGAGTAAAAGTAACCCTAGTGATATGTATTTAACCCAAAACACCAAAAATATTACCATCTTAATTTGTAAACAGTAAGGTTCCTGAGATAGTTCATGTTGCTTTTCCGATACAAAGTCTGAGAAACCCAAGCATGTGCTACACTCAAAGCACAGGTCAGTTTGGCCCAGCGCATTTCAAGGGCCCAGTGGTCACATGATATTCACAGCTAGGACACTGGACAAAGGGAGAACGCCCTTTCCCCACCACTGTATTCCTCTCGGCAAGACCCATCCTGAACCTCTGCTTTCTCTACTTCCCTGCACGACGGCGCCCTTGTCCACACAAGCAAACGGCCCGGGTTTCTCTGCACCAGGTTTTCTCACTTGGGCCCCAGCAGGCACCTGCATGTGGATGGAAACTCCGCTCCCCAAGCCATGGAGGGCGCCATCTGAGGAGTGCCAATGTGAAATGTCACCTCCATCTGCTTTCTCTAGCTGTTCACTCTGAAATAGGGACACGCTCACTGCACGAGGCAAGAGCAGCACCAGGAGCCTCCGCCCCCCCAGCTCCACGCGGCCAGTGTCCGGGACAGGGACGCCCCAGCCC
>NC_058404.1:203347678-203372237 GCF_002201575.2 Neomonachus schauinslandi
ACCCCAGGTCCAGCCCTTCACGCACGTGGCGGGTCCCCCAGCTCCACAAGGTCAGTGTCCTGGACAGGGACCCCTCAGCCCCACCCCAGGTCCAGCCCTTCACGCACGTGGCAGGTCCCCCAGCTCCACGCGGCCAGTGCCCCAGACTGGGAACACCTGGAACTCCGGGTCAGGCCCTTCACCCACGTGGCAGGGCTACAGTGACTGCGGCCTGGCCCTGCCCACCTCTACCAAGGGCTGCAAACCGCAGGCCCAGGCCGCCGCCATGCCCGTCCTGGCCCAGTCCAGTCCACCCGCCCGCCCCGCTGGGTCTGCTCTGTTCTCCCCGCTCCCCCATGTCAGTCTGTCCAGGATCCCTGGCCTCTCGGGTCCGCCCCGTGTCCCTGCCCTGCCCGCCCCCATCACGGAGGGTGCTGGGTGCACACACAGTCTCCCCGTGCTCATCTCTGCGCTCCCGCGCTCCCGGCCTTCGGAGGCGTGGAAGGGCACCGCCCCGCTCCACACCTTCCTGGCGCGCCCATGTCGGCCTAGACGACCGCACTGCTCCGCAGACGGGTCACCGAGGGTTGCAATGATGGAATGAGGGAGGCCCGGCCCTGGTGTGTGTGTTGCGCATCTGCACGTGCAGCCGGAACAGCCTGAGGCGAGAAGAATCTAATACACACACACACACAAGAATCTAATACACACACACACAAAGAATCTAATTCACACACACACACACAAGAATCTAATTCACACACACACAAGAATCTAATACGCACACACACAAGAATCTAATTCACACACACACAAGAATCTAATACACACACAAGAATCTAATTCACACACACAAGAATCTAATTCACACACACACAAGACTCTAATACACACACACAAAGAATGTAATACACACACAAGAATCTGATTCACACACACACACAAGAATCTGATTCACACACACACAAGAATCTAATTCACACACACAAGAATCTAATACACACACACCCTGACCGTGACCCCCGTCCCGGTCGGGACCTTCCAGCACGGGTTTTGGCGGGAGCCGTGCTCCTCTCCCGTGCGCAGGCGCGGGGTGACCAGCTCCAGTCCGCGCAGGTGCAGAGGCTCGCAGGCGGCTTCCGGGCTGCGCGCGCGTGCGCCGCGCGTGGGCGGCCTGGGCCGCGGCGGTCCGGCATGGCCGGCTGGGTGTTCTGTAATCGCTGCTTCCAGCCGCCGCACCGCGCGTCCTGCTTCCGTCTGACCAACTGTGGCCACGTGTACTGCGACGTCTGCCTGGGCAAAGGTGAGGGCGGGCGGGGCCCCAGACCAGGCCTGCGGCCACCCACGTCGCGCACGGAGACGGCGCCACAGCCGGCGGGGCCCGCGGGGGCGGCGGGCGGGCGGCGGAGCGCGCTGGCCCTTCGGAAGGCCGCGCGAAGCCAGTCCCCGGGACGAGGATGCGCGCAAGGACCAGGGCAGGGCCCGGGGGGACGCGTCCTCCCCTGGCCTCAAGCAGGCGTGGAGCCGGGCAGAAGGAAGTGTGGACGGGCCCGGGGAGCTCGGGCGCCGCGGGAGAGCTGGTGGCCGCGTGGGCCGAAGCATGCGTGCCGGGGCCCCCGGCCGGAGGAAACCACTGTTTTAAGCAGGTTGGTGACATGGTCAGAGGTGTGTTCTTCTTTTTACGAGATGTTCTCCCTGAAGTACGAGAAAGAAAAGTGCGTGAATGGAAAGCACAGTGAGTTTTTCCAGAGTGAGTTTACCTGTGAAGCCAGCTCGCCGGGTAAGGCAGCAGCGTCCTCAGTGGTCACCACTGTCCTGATGTCCAGCAGTGTGGCTCGCCGTGGATGATCTGAACACTCGGCAGCAGGATCGGCCGTGCCACCCGAGCTCCTTCTGTGTCCGGGGGGAGGCTCTGGGGCCCACATTGGACGCTGAGGTTCTGGGGGGAGCCGTCCAGGGGCAGAGCCTGGGGAGGCAGCTGAGTACACAGGTGGGGAGTCAGGGCGGCCAGGAGGACGTTGGGGAACTAGCACATAGACAATAATCGAAGGTACTGGAGCGAGGAGAGGGCCGAAGGCGGGGCAGCCAGGACAGGGTTTCATCTGGGAAGAGCATTTTTAGGACGGTGAAGACAGGACATGTGGGGGTAAAGAAAGCAGAGCTTGTGGACTTGGCGTCCCAGGGCAGAGTCAGAACTGGATGGAACCTCCCACGGGACTTAGTGGTGTGGGTGAGCTTCGGTGAGAACGATGTGGGCAGGTCTGCGTTCACAGTTTTGGGGGACTGGTTCGTGGCCTCAGGCAGGCTGATTGCCACGGCTCTTTTTTTGAAGCACGGTCCAGTAGCCCACGGTCATTCCTCCAAAAAGCCACCAATGCTGGACCCACAAGAAACAGTGGAAGGGCTTGAGGGTGCAGCACTGACCACAGCTCCTTGGCTGTTTAGTGACTGTGACTCAGGGGTAAGCCCTCCTTCAGCTGTGGTATACATCCTTCCAGACTTTTTCCTACGGATACAGATTTCTACAACAAAAATGGTACTGTGTGTATACCAGTTTTAGTTACCTGAGTTCATTAATAGGACATGGAGCTCTTTTCACGTTAAAGTAAGTCTGTCATTCTTTTTAAGGCTGCATGATGTATCTTTTAGTTGCTGTACCATGATTTATTTAACTGATTCCCTACTAACAGCTCTGCGTGTTTTCTAATATTTTGCTGTTAAGCACCACTTGTTCCCTTACGTGGTTTTTTCCTTTGGGGTATCTAGAAGGGTGGGGCTGCTGCACTGGGGTGTGTGCAGTAGCACTTAGGACCAGGCACCCCAGAAAGGTGGCTGCTCCCTGTCCCCAGCATGGATGGCCGGCATTTCCGTTTCATACGTTAGCGTCAGTCTGCACTTTTGCCAACTACTCATTTGGGCCCTTTCACACCTTTTATTGGAGCGCTTACGTTTAATAGGTTTGTAAGCACTGTTTGTGAATGTCAGTTTGCCTACCCATCAGCTGCAGACGGACCCTCTGTTTGTCAAGTCTCTTCCTTCCCTGCCCTCAATGCAGCTCGTGGATTTTTAGGAGCCAGCTCTGTTCATCTTTGACTCCATGGCTTCTGGCGGTGGTGGTGCTCCGAGGGATCTTGTCCAGAATCCCCAGGAGAGACATAGAGGGCGGGAACATACTGCCGAGGGTGGGTGCTTTCAGAAGAGGGCCACTTGAACGTGTTTGTAGGGATGGAGGAAAGGGGACAACTCTGGAGGCTGTGGAAGGGAACCCCGTCTTTCTACCCAAGGACCCCATCCCACGTGCTGTGGGGGTGAGATGAGATGAGACAGAGGAAGAAAGCAGAGGGAGTTGAGTTGTTCTGTGGTAAGTGGAGGAGAGGCAGGAAGATTGAGGTAGGTCATGACTTTTTTCTTGGTAACTGATGCGGGGGGCCTGTTTGAACACCCCCCATAGGGAATTGGTGGGATAACACCCAAGAAAAATGGAGGGTTGCCCAGCAGTGCTGCAGTTGGGCAGTGCTGGACTCAAGTCTGTGAATGCACTTCTCAGTTAAGTGATTGTTTCCCTGGTTCTTAGCTGCACTGGACCAGAAGAGGGGGAGACAGAGAGGCCGGGTTTGGGCTGGGTGCGCTGCTTGGCAGGACGAGGGTTCAGTATTGCCTGGCCGGCTCTGGGCTCCAGGCTGGTTTGTGAGAAAGGGAAGCTCCGACGTGTGGGGATGGGGCAGAGCCCAGGATGAGAGGCCCTGCTGTCCCCACTGAAGGCATTTGCCAATGACACCCGGGTGCTCTGGTGCCGCGTGGGGGCAGGCGAGGAAATGCAAGGCTGCCCTTAGCAGCCAGCCACACGGAGGATGGCAGGAGTGGAGAAGAAGGTGGTGCAGTAGGTGGGCCTGAGCCAGAGACCCCGGAGAAGAGCAGGTGGGACGTTAGCCCTGTGCTCTCCAGCCAGGAGCTGCCTTATGGGCAGCCAGAGCTCAGCAAATACAAAGCACCTACCCAGTGAGCTGTCTCCTGTCTTGCAGAGGTGAGGCCAAGGGGGCTGAACGAAGCCTTTACTTCATCTCTTAGACGGGGTGCAAGGAGCTATTTTCATTTTGAATATTGGAAAAATTTTACTTAGGATATCACTACAAAATCTAATTGTAAGAAAATCTGAGATACATTTAAGTTTGAGTATTGTTGATCTTCACAATCACTATTTTGGGGCATATTGACAAAACAGGAAAAATGAATTATTAGTTGAATAAATCTTTTCAACTCTGTCCACATGCACAGTCTTATCATTCTCTGAACGTGGAAAATGTAAGTGCTATAATCCTGTATTATGTTGAAGAAATACTGTAATTTGAAGCCTGCACTTAACATTCAAAAGCGCTACTCACTATAATAAAGTTTGCTTTTCTTTTATAGGTGGCAAAGAAGAGTGCTTGATTTGCAAAGTCCCTTGTCGCACGGTTTTACTTTCAAAACATGTAAGTTGAAATATGTATTATTTGGGTATTAATCAGTTTTTTTTTTTTAATTCAAGATTCAGTTTTTAGTCATTTGGGGGGGGGTCTGAAATTTTGTTTCATTTTTCTAGGTTAATTAGAAGATCTTACAAGATTTCTGAGTAAAGTACAATTAGGATTTGGTTTTGAATACCTCGTACAACTTTCTTTCTTAACCATAGATTGGCCCTATGTGTAGTTTGCTGTGCTGAGTTCTGGGAAATGAAGATGAGTTGAGTAGGTTTCTTCAGTACAATACAAGCTCCTTAAGAAGGAGATAGAGTCTGGATTTCCATGGGGGTCATATCTAATTAAGAGGGTTGGAGGAAAGGAAGTTTAAAGTGGGTTACTGTTGTAGTAGGCTTAAAACACGGTCTTTTGTCCTCTCTGTGAAATACGTCATTGTCACCTGTTTGCTTTAAATTTAGTTGCAAATAATTATTCTCTTTATACTTAGGTTCTAAGGTACGTATTTGATCTGATGTTTTAATCTATAACAATCATTTCTTGCTGATTACACATATAATACGAAGTCACGCAAGAAAATCATAATGGAGAAAAATCTTGTTTCCCACAGATATCCACAAGCAGGGGTATAGTTATTGCTGTGTGTGTTACTGTGACTTATTTTTTTACAAAATGGTGTTTTCTCAGTTGACTTGGTATTTTTGGCACACCCACACTCTGAAAAGACTGCATAGCATTTCAGTGTTGTCCTGGGGGGAGGGTGGTTTTTCACTGTTTCAATTTTACAGTGAATATTTTTTTACTATGTTTCTGCATATGTATAAGAACATTTCTGTAGCATAAATTCCTAGGAGTGGAAAAATAAGGGCACAGATTTAAGTGTTTAAACTTAATAGAAAGCACCTTATTTCCCTTAAGAAATGTGCCAGTTTAAACCCTTGGCCGTAGAGCCGGGTTCTGCTGGGTCACGCAGCTGGTCGGGCTTGCCTTTGAGGGAGGGGGCGCCCCTGGCCTTTCCCTGCCCTCCTGGGCCCTACTCTCCATTCATTTATTTTCTCTTTTCTTTTCTAGAAGTGTATTTAGAGAGATCTGTTTCCTTCTGTTTCCTGCTGTTGTACATCACTTCGGGCATTGTTTTTATCATTTCTAGATAGTCTTTAATCTCTCTTTTAACTTCCTTTTCCACTCAAGATTTATTCAGGAGGGGGGTGCCTGGGTGGCTCAGTTGGTTAACCGTCTGCGTTCGGCTCAGGTCATGATCCCGGGGGGGTCCTGGGATCGAGCGCCACGTGGGGCTCCCTGCTCAGTGGGGAGTCTGCTTCTCCCTCTCCCTCTGCCTCTCCACCTGCTTGTGCTCTCTCTTTCTCTCAAATCAATAAATAAAATCTTAAAAAAAAATTATTCAGGAGAGTGCTCTTTAATTTCTAAGAGGTTAGATTTTATCTCCTCTATTATTTTTGTGGAAAATTTTTAATTTTATGTCTCTGTGACCAGAGAATATGGACACGTGGTTGCTTTTTTTAATTGTCAAGATTTTCACTGTGGCTTAATACATAGTAATTGTTAATGTTCTACACATGCTTGAAAAAGTATGTATTCTTTTGTTCTCTGTGCGTGTGAGAGAGTGAAGTTGTTCACGGCACTGACGCTGTCCCACACACCTGAATTCTGTGGGCGCTTCTAGCCGTCTCTCCAGGACCCAGCTCCTCCGTTCTCCATGGGCCACGTGAACGCCCTCCGCCATTCTTCCTGCTTTCCCTCCTGCTTCCTGGAATCTCTTCTCACCTGCATCCAGAGGGATCTGCCAACGTGGGTCGTGTGTCCCAGCTTCCTGGGAGTAAAACCATATCCCCTCATGCCCGTGGCTCTGTGGCCTGGCCTCTGGTGGACACCTGGTCCCCTGGCCGGCGACTCTGCCCCGCCACTGCTCCTGGGGCCAGGCAGCTTCCACCTTCCCCCTCACCCACAGCCTTTAGGTCTCTGCCTACGGCTCTGTATGACCACACCTTCCTTGACCTGTAGCAGGAAGGACACTTGATATCATCGCACAGTGCACGTGTGTTTGCATGCACACGCATCTGTTTGTGTGCACATATGGGAAGTAAGTTTCACCAAACAACTCCTATCCTTGCTAAATGCAGCACCCCTGATGGTTTCTATTCCGACTGGGTTTTTTGTTGTTGTTAAAACCAAACAGCTTCTGGACTGCAGGACACGCGTCTGTGACCGAGACTGCGCAGCTGCACCAGCCACAGGTTTTGGAACATGCATCCTTCTCTCTTCCTGGCTGCCCTTTGCTTGGGAATGACCACAGCTGCTCCACAGCCCAACCAGAGCTTAGATGCGCACTGGTCCTGGTGGAGGGCGGCGCACGGGAAACTATATGACGAGAATGAAGAAGGATGGAGGAGAGCAGTGTGGGCGAAGAATATGAAAATGATTGAACGGCACAATCAGGAATACAGCCAAGGGAAACACAGCTTCACGATGGCAATGAACGCCTTTGGTGACCTGACCAATGAAGAATTCAAGCAGGTGATGAATGGCCTTAAAGTCCAGACGTGCAAAGAGGGGAACGTGTTCCAAGCACCTCCCTTTGCTGAGACCCCCTCCTCTGTGGACTGGAGAGAGAAAGGCTACATAATCCCTGTGAAGAATCAGGGTCTGTGTGGTTCTTGTTGGGCCTTTAGTGTAACGGGTGCCCTCAAAGGACAGATATTCCAGAAAACTGGCAAGCTCGTGTCAGAGTGAGCAGAACCTGGTGGACTGCTCTCAGTCTCAAGGCAATGAGGGCTGCAGTGGTGGCCTGATGGATAACGCCTTCCAGTATGTGAAGGGCAGCGGAGGCCTGGACTCGGAGGAATCCTATCCATACTGTGCACAGGACGGATCCTGCAAATACAAGCCTGAACAGTCTATCGCCAAGGATGCTGGCTTCACAGACATGCATCAGGATGAGGGGCCCCTTATGGTGGCGGTGGCAACTGTGGGGCCCATCTCTGCTGCGATCGATGCAAGCCTGGATACCTTCTAGTTCTATCATAAGGGCATTTGTTATGATCCAAACTGCAGCAGTGAAGACCTGGATCACGGTATTCTGGTGGTTGGCTATGGCTCTCAAGGAGAAGAACCAGAGAGCAAAAAATACTGGATTGTCAAGAACAGCTGGGGCACGGACTGGGGCATGCAGGGCTACATACTTGATGGCCAAAGACCAGGACAACCACTGTGGAATCGCCACCTCAGCCAGTTTTCGCATTGTGTGAGCTGAAGGTATAAAGAAGACTTTGGGGACAGAATATGCAGAAGAGGAATTTTATCTTACAACTGATCATACTTTATTGTGTAGGATAAAACACTTGAACCACTGGAGATCCAACTTGTGATCTGATTTTGTGATTTCTTTAATTGCTGCTTTGAATTGCTTTGTGTGATTGACCTGTCCAAGAACTTTTGAATTTTTATATCTTATATTGACGTATAAAGTTTCACCTTTTAAAATAAAACCATTTCAAAGTACGAAAAAAAAAAACCAAACACACTAACGGGCTAAGCTGATCTCCTGGGACCTGGAGTACGAGTGCGGCCCACACCTGCTCCTTTTGCTTCACACACAGGGCACCACTTATATTTCTTAATTTGTTTGTCATTGAAAAGGGCTGTCACTGTCGCACATACAAAATAGTACACCGCCTTATCTGTCAGGTGGTAGTGGTGAGGGGACAGTGCAGACTGAAGCTGGGGAGCCTGCGGGAACCTGGGAGGGAGGCAGGCAGGTCTGCAGGACAGAACCTCTGGTGAAAGCAGAGAGCAGAGCTGAAGGATGTGTGGACAAGAAGGGGGTTGCACTTAGACTGCAGTTGGCTGGTTCTCCAGCAGAGATGGAGAGGGGATGGCTGCAGCAGAGGGCTGCAGTGGGGAGGCCCTGAGCCCCGGAGAAGCCAGTGGTGTCCGGGACCTGGAGGCCATGAGTGGTCAGGGCACTAATCCTCATGCCCACTTCACGTAGGGCCCTGGGGAACTGGGAGAGGAGGAAGAACCCCCCCCCCCCCAGTGGGCAGAACTGGGGACTGGAGCTCACTAGACCAGAGGCTCCTCTAGACAGCAGAGGCCTGTCTAATGAAGATGGCCCCAGGGCAGGAACCCCAGGACACCCACCCACAGGGTCTCTGTGACTGCTCTGTTCTCTTGTCTTCCCCTGACCTTTGAGGGATGGATTCACTCGTCTGTCCCAGGCCCCAGGTCAGAGGTTGCTCACGGTAGGGATGGGCCTAGTTCCTAGGATGCAGCCCAGATCAGGACCTGGAGGACAAAACCACGTGCCTGCTAGGACCTGGGTTTGGGTATGAACTCAGAGATGGAGCATTTGGGGGGGTGACTTTTCTGGGTAAGAGAAGAGAGAAATAGACACCAGCCACTGGAACAGCAGACTGGCCTGGCTGGGAGCTGTCCTTGGCCCTGCTGCCCTTCTTTCTGGGCCCCCAGCTAGACTCCATCTCCCCACCTGCTTTCCGTGAGCAACGCCACTCCAAACCTGGCCCCCAAAACAATCTCCTGGAAAGCCCCCAACTCAGCCAAGTGGATGCTGGTGACCCAGCAGGACAGAACTGCTGGGCCCTGAGTGGAAGACCATCCACCGAGTCCAGCCTTCTGCTAATGTGCGGGCGGGTAATTTCCCCTTAAGCCACTGAGATTGGGAGCTGTCTGTTGCACAATTAGCCTGAGTTAGCCTTTGCCTACCATGTAACTTTTGGAATCAATTTCTTTCGTCATTTTCCACACACAAGGTCTCTTGGGTATGCACTTCATCAATAATGTGGGTAAAATTGAAGTCTCTACAACCTGAACTCTCTAGTCCATAAGCGCGGCACACCTCCATTTACTTAGATGTGCTCCAGTTTCAGTAATGGTTTTCTGCACAGAGGCTATGTGCATCACTGTTAGCTTTACCCTCGGGTATTGATTTGGGATGCTGCCATACTCATTTCTTAAAATGTCATCTCTTTAGTGCTTATTGCTGATGTATAAAAACTGGTTGATTTTCTTAGCTTTTATCTGGTGACCATGCTAAATTCACTTAATGCTATTGGCTCATCTGGAGCTTTTTCTAGACTCTCTCTATGCACAACCATATCATCTCTAAATGTTTAATCTCCATGTCATTCCTCCCTTTCTTTCTCTCTGCCTTCTTGTTCCTCATTGCCTGTCAGGCATCCTTTGTCTCTTTCTGATTTTAGGGTGGAGCTTCCAGTGGAGTATTCATGTGCACCTTGGGTTTCTTGCTAAGGTTTATCATGAGCCGTGTTGGATTCTATCAAGTGGTTTTTCTGTAAATATCAAGGTTATCGGGGGGGCGCCTGCGTGGCTCAGTTGATTAAGTGACTGCCTTCGGCTCAGGTCATGATCCTGGAATCCCGGGATCGAGTCCCGCATCGGGCTCCCTGCTCAGCGGGGAGTCTGCTTCTCCCTCTGACCCTATCCCCTCTTGTGTTCCCTATCTCATTCTCTCTCTCTCACTCTCAAATAAATAAAATCTTTTAAAAAAAAAAATCAAGGTTATCATTTGACTTTTCTACTTTATTTTGTTGATGTAAATTGCAATTATTTTTAGAATTTTAAACCCACAGTACAATTTTTTTTAAAGATTTTATTTATTTATTACTTTAGAGAGACAGAGTGTGTGCGTGCATGTAAGTGGGGGGGAGGGCCAGGGGGAGAGAGAGAATCTCAAGCAGACTCCAAGAAGAGCATGGAGCCCGATGTGGAGCTCGATCTCATGACCCAGAGATCATGACCTGAGCCAAAACCAAGAGTTGGACACTCAACCGACTGAGCTACCAGGTGCCCCTGAACCCACAGTAGAATTTTAAACACTGTAACTTGGTTGTGATGTGGTATAGTCTATATGGGCAGAGGGATTTGGGGGTTTTGCACCTCTGTTCGTGTGAGAACTGACCTGTAACTCTCCTTTCTTCAATGCCATTTTCAAGTTCTGGTGAATCAGGGTTTTGCTGACTTAATAAAAGGACTTGGAAATTCTTTCATTTTTCTCTTCTCTTGCAGATTTTTTTTTTTAAGATTGGGATCATTCAGAGAAGGTACGTTAGAATCATGCCTGACATTATCTGATCCTAGAAGGCTTTTTGTGGGGAGGTTTTTAACTTGGGTTTTAATTTTTTAATTAGATATGGGAGTCTTCAGAGTTCCTAATTCTTGGGTCAGCTTAAGTGAGTGGTCTTTCACTAGGAGTTTGTGCACTTCATCTGAATTTTCAAGTTTCTCATCGTCAGTGTGTCTGCAGTCATCTGTATTTTCAGTGTCTGTGAGATCCGTAGTGATGCCCCTTTGTCATTGTAATAATGGTTGTTCTGCCTTCTCTTTTTTCTTCAACAGTCTTGCCTGGTTTTATTGACTTTTTATCAGTGTTCTCAGAGAACTAGTGTTTCTCTTCACTTTACATTTGTTCTCAGCTGTGTTCTTATCATTTCCTTTCTTCTTTTTTCTTTGGATTTAGTCTGTTCTATAAGATGGGTGCTTCTGTCCACTGCCAGCCTCTCCCTCCTGGCATTTATGCTGTGGGGTTAGGGCAGCCCTCTCTTTGCCCTTGCCTGCATTGTATGTGTTTGGCTATTTTACATTTTTATTGTCTTTCACTTCGAAATAATTTGAAATTTCTGCTCAGTTACTCCCATGACCTGTGTGTTTTCTGAAAGTATATTGACTTAGAAATATTTGGGGATTTTTAGTTATTTTTACTGACTTTTATTGAAGTCTAATACAGAAAAGTGCACAGATACAAGTCCATGGCTCCAGGAATTGTTTGTGACCTGAACGTGTCCACCACTCAGACCAAGACAGGGTTCATTTCTGTGACCCCAGAGACCATGGCATGGCCTCGACCTTCTGAAGTCCAATATGCAGTAGATCTTCCTGCCGAAGCAAGGGTCTTTGTCCCACCTACCCTGTTGGTGGGTGGTTTCGTTCTGTCTGCACGGAGCCCCACAGGGCAGCTAGTGTGTGGTCACCATTCTGATCTGCGGTTACCCCACAGTCCCCTCCTCTCATGCTCCTCACTGGCTCCTGAAACCCCTGCTCCCACCGAGGAACCATTTCCTACCTGAAGGCAGTGCCTTCTGTTGATGTCAAATTTCTCTGGTTTTTGTCTGTCTGAAAAGGGCCTCTTTTTTTTGCCTCTATTTTGAAGCATATTTTCACTGAGCTTAGAATTCTTTAATGGACGTTAATGTTTTTTTGGTGCTTTGATCATATTCCTTCCTTGTCTGTCTGTCTCCTTCCACAGTGTGGCTGTGCTGTGTGTGATGATGGTTGTCTGTGGAGTTGTCCTGCTTGGTTTCACGGAGATTCCACAGCCTGTGCAGTGGGGGCCTTTGTTAGACTGGAGAACCCGTGTTTGCTCTGTGTCCACAGCCTCCGGTGCCACTGGGGCCTCTGCCACATGTAGAATGATTGAGTCCTCTCTCAGAAGGCAGTGGCCCCTAACAGACCAGTGACAGCGTTTCCAGGTGCTTGCAGTTCTGGTCCATGGAGCTCTTCATCTAGTTTGGGGTCGTCTGTGTGTGTGTGACGTATCTCTACAG
Organism: Neomonachus schauinslandi; assembly: GCF_002201575.2. NCBI lineage: Eukaryota > Metazoa > Chordata > Mammalia > Carnivora > Phocidae > Neomonachus > Neomonachus schauinslandi. The sequence goes on from NC_058404.1 coordinate 203,359,713, forward strand.
ACAGGCATGGTCCCCACTTGCTGAGCACCAGGCTCAGCCACGCTCTCGGGGGAACTCTGCATGGCCCTCGGGGAAGGCTCTCGTTTCTGCTGGCCTCACTGGGAGGACAGAGGCTCGGAGGCATCAGGCCACGTGCCGGGGTGGCAGGTCTAGCTGGTGCAGAGCAGGGCTCACACGAACCTGGAGGCCCTGGGCCCTGTCTGTGGGCCGTGCCACCCCGTGTGCAGTGGTCTGTCCAGGCAGCATTTTGCGGGGACCCCTGCTGTCCTGACACCACGCCAGCCCCCTCGTATCCCAAAGCCAGACCTGCTCCTGGCCCCTCCACTGTTCCTGCCAGAAGGCCCTGGCCCTTCAAGGTACAATCCCCAATTTCTACCACTGACCTAATTTAGTTACACTGTTGTTTTAGTGGAGTGTGGGGTCACAGATGGCCCCCAAACCGCCATCCTGACCTTCATGACTTGCTTACAGTCCAGACCAAAGACCAGACCGGGGTCACCCAAGACTCTTTCTGCACCTTTTCGGTCTGGTGTGTGTCCGTACTGTTCCTTCTGGTTGATGGCCACTCCTCCCAGACTCCTGCCGCAGGATGGCTGCTGCCCGGGCTTTTATTGCTGCTGTGGTCAGGGGAGGAGGCAGGGCAGGTCTGCACTAGGGCTCGGAAGTAGGCAGACACCATTCCTTCAACCCTTATGTTTTTAAATACTTTATGTTTGCTTGTTAAGTATCTTGCACATACTTGTGATTGGTTGAAAGCGTTCTCCTCAGCTTTTTTCCTTCTTCTGAGTTCCGTGTGTTTCCACCATGAAAGCCTGGCTTTGGGGGTGTCCTTCCAAGGAGGGGTGTGTCTCACCGCGCAGATGAGCCCCTGTGGTCGAGGCCACTCTGCCCTCCAGTGGGTGTCCGGAGCCCCTTAGCACTGCCCTTCAGTCCTTGGACTGACCGACAGCCACCAGCAGCCAGGACACAGGCGAGCCTCCCAGGCCCCCTGGAGATGGTTTGTGGGGTGCTGATTGTTTGTGTCGTCTGTGGCTGATTCTAGATGTTCCTCCCCAGTGTCTGTACACCGTGTTGGGAGCAGTAACACGGACCCCAGCTCTCCTTCCCTTTCAGACCGACGCGGATATCCAGGCGCTGTTTATGGGCATAGACGGTCTGTGTCAGAAGTACTCCAGAGAGACCTGCCAGGTGAGCTCGACACGTGGCTTGCCCGCCCGGCATCGGAGACTCGCTGTTGTGATGACCTCAGAAGAGACAGGGTGTTACAAGCTCTGGAGACCAGTCCCTCCTGGGGTTCCCTGCCTCCCGCGGCTGCCCTCGCCGAGACGAGGCCGTTGGCCATGTTCGGTCGTTGCTGCTGTGCACGGGGTCACAGCTGTCGTTTGACCCTCACGATCTGGAGCAGACCTGACGGTTCGGGTTTGGAAGGGCCCCACGTCGAGGCCGCGGCTGCTTTGTGAGGCTGTCCTTTCTGAGGGTCACGGTCCACGAGGGCATGCTCTCCCCTGGCTCCCGGGGTGCCTGTCTTTCTCCCAGCCCTGCTCCCCTCACCTCGCCTGCCTCGCCCCCACATCTCACCTGCTGCTCCCCCTCCCTCTAGTGTTGTGAATCCGTGCTCACCCCGCGTCCCGCCCCAGACGCCTGGCCTCCCGGCCGTCCCTGGACAAGGTGTGGGCCGCCGTTCTGTCCACGAAGCCGCTTGGGAGAGAAGGGAGCCCTCCAGCCCCCAGCCATCCTGCTTCTCCCCATTCTGTTAACACGGAGCCCCCTGCGGGCCGCCTCCCACCTACCCTCTGGGGGAGGAGGCTGAGCGGGGCAGCATCCAGGAGCTGCCTCCAGCCAGGACCTTTCCCCTGGGGCAGCAGGCCGAGGGAGAGCAGTACCCACCCTGACCGTTCTGGGCCCGTGCCTGTCTGGCTCCACCAGCCCCACCGAGACCTCCCCTCTCCACGGCCGCTCTCCAGCTGTGACAAAGCCAGAGCCCCACGGTGTCACGGCTCTGCCATCTGCGTGTAGCCCTGTAGTCACACGCACGTGCCCCAGAAGCTGCCCACGATCGGGCTTGGGAGGTCCTCAGACCCACGGCATTCACAACGACGGGCAGCCCCGTGCTTGCAAGAGTCTCACCAAGGACATGGCGTTTCCAGACGGCCCCGCAGAGCATGCACCCGTGTAGGGGTGGGGGGTGGGCTGCGGAGGCAGCTGCCAGGGACCTCCCTCACACCTCTGGGCCACACGTCCCATGGCCACATGCCCATCTGTCCGGGTGTGAAGTGGAGTTTCCAGAGGCCTCACGACAGGATAGCGTATCGTCACGCACATTAACGTACTGGGCTCATTACTCTTTTTTTTTTTTTTTTTTAAGATTTTATTTATTTGACAGAGAGACACAGCGAGAGCGGGAACACAAGCAGGGGGAGTGGGAGAGGGAGAAGCAGGCTTCCCGCCGAGCAGGGAGCCCGACGTGGGGCTCGATCCCAGGACCCCGGGATCATGACCTGAGCCAAAGGCAGACGCTTAACGACTGAGCCACCCAGGCGCTCCTCGTTACTCTTGAATGAATTGATAGGTATCGTGAATTCCTCTCGGTATTAACTTCTGGTAGGGAAGCACTGACGGAGCAAATCCACATCGACAGTAACTTTAAGAGCGTAAAGCCACCCTCAGGCCGCGGCACGAGTGGGTGTCAGAACCACAGTAGGGGGGTCCAAGGAGGTGGTCAGGAGGTCACCCTTCCTGATCTAGTTTGGAAGAAGCAGAAATCCTCCTTCCCCTGAGCAGCTCCCTGAGCCAGGGCTGGCCCGTGTCGGTCAGTCAGAGCGTGGACACTTGGCTGCCCCTTGGGGATGGACCCACTGGGTGGCAGGCGCCCCGAGCTGTCCCACAGCTGCCCCTGCCTGTCACAGGGACCGGCAGAGAGGGTGCATATGTGCTCAGCTCCTGGTCTGGGCTTCCTCAGCCTCCGCACTTCATAAAAATCTCACGGAGCGGGTGCCCCCTCTGTGCAGGAGGGCACTCTCTACCAGATGAGGGTCATGGCCCTTTTACATTTTGTTCTGCTTGTGTCCATATCCCCCACCCCGGTCAAGGCTGCAGCAACTCAGCCTGAGGGGCCTGACACCCTGGAGTCCCGGAGGCTGGCCCCTGCCTGGTACAGGTGGGTGGCATATGGCATATGGTGGCATATGGCCCCAGGGGTCCACGCTGCCCCTGGACTTGCACCAGGCCCCTCGGGACTCGGCGTCCCATCCACAGGCCCCTCTCCCGGCTCAGTTCTGCCCGTGGCCTGGTCCTTGCTGTGGCCTCATTGCCTTGTCCTGTCTGTGCCAGCCACGGAGGCCTGCACACTTGTTCTCTGCCTGTCCTCAAAACACCCATGGGCCCGCCCATAGGCCCTGCTGAGCCCGAGCTCTTCTGAGGTCAAGCCCACCTGCCGGCGTGGACACAGCCCTGCTCCCAGATTCTCCAGGTGGGCCATCCTGTGGTCACTTCCAGATGCTCCTGCTTTCTGTTTCTCAGAGTGGACCCTGCACCAGGACACGAGGTTTACGGGTCAGAGGTGTGTGATACCCTCTTCTTGCTGCGGGCACAGAACCCGTTGAGGAATGAGACCAAGTGAACAGACTGTCGGCCTAGTCCTGGCTGAAGGCGACTTGGGAGGGGGAGTGCCTCTAGATCTGCCAGAACGCTTCCCCGCTGTGCACAGCCCCCTCCTCCAGTCTAGGACCTGGCTGGCCCTTCTGTCCCACAGCACCTCACCCCCTCCTGAGGGGGTGACAGACCTGAGAGCTGTCGCTGAGCATCAAGGACATTTCTGGGACGTGGCCTCATGAAGACGAAGATGCCCATGGAGGTGACATTGCAGGCCCCTCGTGGTGCCCCCACCACAGACTAATGCTCCGGGCAGAGCCTGTGTCCATCGGCCCTTGTCTTGTGGAGCAGGGGCCCCATGCGGTGTGTCCTCCAGACCCCCGAGGGTGTGGAATCCCTGGGAAGATGCAGGAGGATAGGAAGAGGCTGTCACTCCTGACCGTGGTCCTGTCTTCTGGAGGTGGCCCGGGCCATAGAGGAGGCCCTGAAGACCTTCTGTGGGCTGGCCGTCCGGTCCGTGGTGGTTTCTCCCTCAGTCTGTGCTAGCCCAGTGAGCCTGGGGACAGCACCAGCCGCCCTTCATGTCTGCCCACTAAGCAGATTCCTGGGGTATACTGATGGGGTGTAGGACCTAGAGGATGCTGGCCTCACATCCCAGTCCTGCAGTAACCCTGCCCGGGGGCAGCAGAGTCAAGTTTTAGCAGTTACAGGGTGGTGTTCCAGAGGGGAGGCATCATTGTCTGAAAACTTCCCTTAGGGACACCTGGGGGGCTCAGTCGGTGAAGCATCTGCCTTCGGCTCAGGTCGTGATCCCAGAGTCCTGGGATCGAGCGCCGCACCGGGCTCCCTGCTCCGCGGGAGGCCTGCTTCTCCCTCTGACCCTCCCCCTGCTTGTCCTTTTGCTCCGCCCCGTGACAAATTAAATAAATAAATAGAACTTTGCTCAATGTGGGGTGGCTCTCTCCTCCCCTGAGTAAATCACAGATCGCTGTTTCTGATTTAGTTGGTGTTCTCAGGAACCTACCGCAGATGCGGAAGTTGGGGCCCGTCTAAATGGAAGAGCAGAGGTGGTCCCAGGTGCAGTGGGCCCTGGGGGGTCCAGAAAAGGTCCCTGGGCTCTCTGGGCTCCGCTTGGCGCTGTGCCCTTCCGGCCAGCCCCATCCACGTAGCATGTCCAGGGTGTTCCCCGTGGGTGCTGTTTGGTCAAGAGGCCGTCCTGTGATCCATTGCTGCGGCCAGAGGGATGGTACACTGTGATTGGCCCACTGGGTTGTGTCCCGTCCCATGGCGAGGCCCTGAGCACCACTGAGGATGCAAGCGAGGGTCGTGGTGCAGCCCTGTGGTCTGTGTGACCTCCGCGTGGAGCACGCGGCCTCCGCTCGCGTGTGCATCTGGGCCCGCGCTGCTGCACACACCGCCGGCTGTGCTGAGCTTGGCTCCAGGCACGGGGTGGCAGCCAGCAGAGCCCACGCCTGGACCGGGGGACAGGGTGTAGGGAAACGGAGCGTGCTTGGGCCTGCACCAAGGTCCATCCCAAACCCTGGCTTCTGGGACAGCGTGCGTGTTTGCAGCCCGGCCAGTTCCTGTAGCTGACACGTATTCTCTTCTCAGATTTCAGAATTTCAAGAAAAGCACAGAAAGAGACTCTTGACCTTCTATAGAGAAAAGGTAACTCCTGTGACTTGCTGCCTAGTTAACCCAGGCTGTGTCTCAGGCGGCGGGCCCCTGGCTGGCACCTGTCCTGCTGACCCACAGCCCAGCACGGGTTCGCGTCTGTGATCAGCACGTGGCCGCTTGGGGGACCCAGCCGTGGTCACGGGGGCAGTTTCACTTTGCGACAACACTGACCCATGAACATCCCCAGAACTCATCGGGCACTTTTCCACACACAACAGCTATGAGGTTGCCCTGGGGAAACCTTACAAAAGGACATTCAAGATGCCTGTTTGCCCTATAAACACCCTCCTCCACACGGAAGGAGAGCAGAGCTTTGGTGAAAGCGGCAGTGTTCATCTAGTTTCGCATCTGGGGTGTAGATAGAGAGCTCAGAGGAACACCGGGGCGAGGCTGCTTGCTGAGGCTGGGCTACACCGCACGGCTTCGCGCTGCCTAGACGGCTTCCCAGCGTTGGCTCCCGGGGCCCCTGACGGCCTGCACGTGGTGCAGATTTACTCCGAAACAGCAAGAGGGCAGCTCCTGTGGCGGCCATGTTCGGATTCGTGGCTTACAACGTTGAGAGGGTCAGTGTGTGCTGTCTACACTCTCCGCTAGTCTGCCTGATAACCAGAAGTCTGATTGTGTTTAGATCACAAAGCTGGAGGAATCCCTTCGGAAGTCAGTGCTGCGGATGGAACAGCTTCAGAGGTGAGTCCTCTCCATGGGCACACCCGGGGCAGCTGACTGCTGCCCGCTTGGCCGTCTGACCTTGTAAGACCTTGTAACCAAGGAGGAGAAGAAAGAGCACTTTCACTTACTGGAAGCTTCTGTCAAAGCAAAAGTGCAGTGGGAAGCAGAGGGAGCTGTGAAAACACACAGGACTGGTTCCCCTGGGGGGCTCCCCAGAGGGTCCTGGGGCTGAGGGGCTCCCCTCTGCCAGGAATCATGGCGCCCATGACAGTGAATGCGTGCAGCCCATGTGTCCGTCAGTGTGGGGCCCGCGGTCTACCCTAGGGCAGCATCCACACGGCCCCCTTACCGTCACGGTGCCTTCTGTGAGACGGACTGTGGTTCTCTCAGGTGTGTTAACACGGGGACTCTGCGGAAGTCCCAGTTTGCCAGGTCGCATGTTAAAGTCTGCAGAGTCAGTGGCCCTGGGGAGCTGCTGTCCACCCAGCTGGTCGCGTGTGCAGGGGTGACCCACACACTGCAGGTGGATGCTTGCTGCCGGGGGCCCTGGGCAGCTGGAAGCTACACGGCCACCACGCGGCCTGTCTGGGGTAAATGGGCCGCCGCCAGCCGGCACCAGGGTGAGGGTGTGCTCTGGGCTCCACACACTCCGGGGAGATCCGGCCCCAGCTGGCACAGCAGTGGAGGTCCCGAGAGGCCGACCCAGTGGTGAGGCCCTGCTCCGTCCAAGTCCAGGGAGCGGCAGAGAGGATGATGCGCCCACGCGGGGTCAGTCCTTGGTGTACAAGTTCCTTTCTTTCTGGGGAACCGCTCCGCAGCTGCTGTCTTTCCCCGGGCTGCTCCCGTGCGGCCCCCCTGGCCCTGCTTCTGTGTTCAGCTCTGCGCTGCACACCTTTTCCGCCTCGGGTTCATTTTGGCTGCTCAGTTATATGTTTCTAGAAGGTTCCTGGTCCTTTCTGCCATCGTGGGGTTAGCTTATTTTTGTCCCCATCTTCTGTTCAGGCACATCACAGGCAGGGTATCTCCCACACCTGACTCCTGCGAGTCCGGGTCTGCCTGTTCTCCCCGGGCTCTCGCGCCAGGTGGAGCCTTTCTGGCCTGGCTGGGGCGGGGTCATCCGGCTGGCTCGCTTCGCGCGTCCCTCGCTTGGGGGAGGACGCCCTCACCCAGACCGCCACCCGCGCATGAGGAACAGAAGTCATGCAGCGCGGCGTTCACTGTGGGGGCGTCGGGTCAGCTCTGTTGCGGTGCTGTGTCCTGGGGAGGCCAGCAAAGAACAGACGTGTGTATGGAATCCAGGAGCCAGTGCCCTCGGAGATGCTGGGTCCCCACAGTGCAGACGTCTGCCTACCCCCACCCCCTGGTCAGTGAGTCACTTGGCAGGTCTTTGTCAAGCACCTGCTTGTTCCCAGCACTGGGCATGGGCAGGTTAGAGTGAGCGCAGGCCACTTGCCTGTCCTCAGGGGGCTGCTCTGGGTGGATAGTGAGTCTGCGTGTACGTGAGGCTGGCAAGAGATGGGGGCCGGGCGGATGGGGAGCATCTGGCTGTTTGTCATCTTCTACTTCAAACTGGAATGAATTACGTGGGAGTAGACATTTACGGTTTAATTAACACCTTCTCTCCATCTGTTTAGTATGAGATTGTCACAACAAACAGCTTTCAGTGCAATAAAAACTCCAGTTTCAAGTAAGTAACATGGGGCCTGAACAGGGAGGGCTATGAAGAGGCATGCAGCTGGGCTGGCTGACCGCAGCCTAACGCTCAGACCCCCACCACAGCTCCTTCAGCAAAGCCAGGCGGACACCCGCTCCTGCCCCTTGACTCGTCAGCCTCTGACAGGTGCGTGCCTGGTGGGAACGTCCGAGGGCCCCTGAGAGTCACGGGTCTGACAGGTCACACGGCCCTTCCTCCAACACACCTCCAGTTCTCCTCGGCCCCCCAACCCTGCAAGTCCCCTGATGCTGGACAGCTCGGTGGACACCCAGCGACACTTAGCACAGGACTCAGGAGCTTGGCCTTCCCTCCGGCTCCTCTGGGCCCTGCAGAGCCTCACGGGCACAGCCCCAGAACCAGGTGTGTGGTGCAGGCTGGCCCATCAGAGCTCTGTCCCACAGTCATCACGACTGGTCGGGGGCCATCCTGCGCCTATCCTGGGCTGATGGGCGGCGTCGTGCCTGGGACTCTGGTCTGGGACCAAGATGGCCAGGCTGGGGGAGGCGCTTGGAAGCGAATGCAGCACAGAAAACAGGACAAGATACCACAGCTGTGTTGGTGGCACCACTGGGGACCCTGACCCACCCTGGCTGACGGGAGCTGCACCCCTTGCCGTGGCGCTTCCCTGAGACAGTTGGGGTTGAGTCTGGGTGCAGCACCGGCCCTTTCTGCCGCGGCTTACGCTCGGCGGGCGCACGGGTCACTCCCCCACCCTTCCTTTGTCCTTCCTTCTGCCATCTCTCCTGCGGGGCTGCCCAGACGACGCTTCCCTGTCACACGTGGGCTGAGTAATTAGGGGACTAACATTTACTGAGCACCTGCTGTGTAAAACGTGTCGGTCAGGCAGTAAGTGTTAGGGAAAGTAGACGAGATGTTCCTGCTTGCGCTGCAGGAGGTTTGGGCCTGAGTTGGAGGGGCGAGGACACGGTTGGCCCACGGAAGAAGGAGGGTGTGGGGCGAGGAGTGGAGCAGGGGCTCCAGAGCGGGGCCAGGGCCCGGTGGAGAAGCGTGCCCATGTGTGTCTGGCTGACAGGCCGTGGGCAGCCAGTGAAGAGCCCGATGCACGAGCGGGACAGAGTGTGGGCCTGGACGGGGTGTGGACGGGACCCAGGCTCACTAAATGTATCCCACTGTTCATTTAACAGAGTGGAGTTCGTGCAGGTTGACCATACTCCTTCCCCAATGAGAAAAGTAAGTACACCTGTTGCCCATGCTGCTTGTGCCCCACACAGCACACAATTGTGGTTTTCCTCAGCACCAGGATACATGAGCGCTTGTGTAATGAACGGATCACAGCGGGGTCTCTTGTCGTGTGCTGGGCCCATCAGAGCTCTGTCCCACAGTCATCACGACTGGTCGGGGGCCATCCTGCGCCTATCCTGGGCTGATGGGCGGCGGCGTGCCTGGGACGCACACGCAGCGCAAGCAGGTTGGGGTGTGGTTTATAGAGTAGGTCCTGCATGACCCTGCAGGGAGCCGGGCCGGGACTGTGACTGAGGCACAGGGAGCAGGCGGGTGGGCAGGGTGGAAGTGATGCTGTGTAGTCAGGATCAGCCCTGTCCAGCCAAGCGGAAGCGTGAAGGGCTCTGAGGAACAGAGGAGAGAAACCAGAGCAGAGGAAGCTCAGGGCCCCAGGCCTGGCCCAAACAGCGTGGCCAGACTGCCCCCTGGCCAGGTGCGGGCAGCTTGGGAAAGGGGTGGGGGAGCTAGTCCCCAGGCGGAGGCTCCTGGGGCCCGGAGAGGGAGCGACCAGGTTGGAAAAGTGGCTCGAGCAGTGCGCGGCTGGTTGGTGCACATGGACTTGTCAGCGTTGGTGACTTAACCGACACAGCGCCTAGTGCTTCTTGTTTGCAGTCTCCTGGTCGCCCTGGGAGGTGCACATGGGTGTTCAGGCTGCTTAGTGAGTAGTGCTCGTTTCCAAGGGAGCCGTCCTGGAACCATATTAAGGAGGAATCCGGATTCCAAGATGAGCAGGTGGGAATGCAAAGCCATTCAGAGCTGGGATGGAGGAGACACCCCAGTCCCTGGCAGCTGGTGCCAGCGAGTGCCTCCTCCCCTGCCTATCTCCAAGCCCCACGTCAGGTCCTGGACGGAGACTGAGGCTGCACTTCCTCCCTGCCCTCTGGGTCCCAGCACCCCTCACTGCGTGCTGGCCTTTTTTCCCCAGAGGCTGGACCCTGAGCCTCACCTACATGTGGCTTAGTTTTGGAGATCAGAGACTGACAACCTAAACTGATTCATGTGTCACTGGGTGTTACAGCTGAGGGACCAGAACGTGGGGAACTGTCTTGAAATTGCAGAGTGACATCCTGGACCAGTGGGAGCTCGTGCTGCCATCAGGGGCAGATGGGAGATAGTGAGACTGCACAGACGTCTCCAGCAGACAGGCGTCCAGGATGGAAATGAACGGGTGCACCTGTGTTCAGAGACGGGCTATGGGCTGCCAGAGCAGAACGCAGGGAGACTTGTCTACCCTGTCGATCCCCGCACGGCCGCTCCGCCGGCCCTGGGAGTGGGTGCATGCGAAGGCACCTTGGCTAGAACGCTGTGCATGCCCAGCGGGGGCGGGGTGAGCGCTGTCTCCTGGCAGACCCAGGGTGGTGCAGCCGGCCTGCAGCAGGGGGCGGGGGAACAGGACTCCGGCCAAGCGAGGGGCGTTGTCTGGTGTTTCTGGCAAGGTGATTGGCCATGGCCACAGGGGAAGCCAAATGAGGGCATCACAGCCAGCGGAGAAGATGCCGTGCCCACCCTACGACACCTCAAGCAAGCAGCCGGGGGTCAGCTGCCGGGGCACGGCCTTTGCCAGTCCCGGGGGGCCTTGCCCTTGCTCCCCTGCTGCCCAGCACCGAGCCTGGGGTCCTGGGAGAAAAGGCGAGTGAGGCAGAGCCTACAGGTGGACAGGGTGCTGGTGGCGCCTCACACGTGGACCAGGCTTTCCCAGCCTGCGACTTCCTGCCGGGGACTCACAAGCATCAAGTGAACACGTCCCGTAATTCACGAATTCGTGAGGGAAGCCGGTAAAATGTGAACGCCAGCTTGAAGGAGAATCCCGAGGACAAACACACATCAGCCATCGAGAATGCAGAAATGAGTGCGTGAATGTGCAGACACGTAACCAGCAGCTTCCACGTGGCACCCCAGGCGGGCGGTGTGGCTATTGTCATGTGACTTCAGGACCAGGAGACCCCGACTCCGTGGCAACAGACACCCTGGTGGGAAGCTTTGCACATCCATAATCTCCTGACACTGGGGAGTCCTAGATCTTTCTAGAGTGTTTATTCTCTCACAGGAAAAAGCCTGCACTGAGCAAGTTGTAAATAGAGGGAGAGCCATAAAGCTGCATTTGATTCAGCCCCTGAGCCGGGCCTGGTCCGCATGGGGCCGGCAGGCGGCAGGTGAGGAAGCCCGCCCGTGAACGCCTGCCATGTGTGGAGTGCACTCTTCCTTGGAACCATCTGCCACGCGCTGTCTTCTCGGATTTCCTATGAACTCCTCACCACCCTGTAGAGCCCTCTGCCCTTGGAGCCACCCCCAAAATGCAGCCTGGTGTGGGACACCTCCCATGGGAGCTGTGGCTTCCTCGTGCTGGTCCAGGTCGGGTCTGTGCCTGCGCTGCTCAGAATGGGCCTTCGGCCGGGGCCCAGGGAGACGGTCGGAGTTCTGCGTGTGGCTGAACACAGCAGCGAACATCCCAATCCTAGGCAGTAACTCCCAGTCATGCTCCAGAAAACGGATCCTCACAGGCCCTGTCCTGGTACCTCTGACTCCTGGTGGCCATGGCAGCACCTGTCACCCCTGTGGCCACACAGCCAGGCTGTCCTCTGTGCTGTGGCCACCACCCTGGGCAATCTGGGTCTTTGTATCCTTTTGGCTTCACCTGTTACTCGTTTCTCCCTAGAACAAATAGAAATCCTTTCTTAGTAGGAGCTAGGGTGAGAAAAGACAAGTTACTCAGCTCTAATCCAACTTAGTAATTTTTGCCTGTGCTCTATGATGATAATTTTTCTGGTGTTGCAAATACTCTGTCAGTTGTTTAGAACTGGACGGAGGTGGGGGTCAGGAGCACAGCCCCATGGGAGCTGTGAGAGGAGCAGGTGCAAAGGGCTGCTGGGGTGCACGAGAGCGGTGGGCATCTGGGCATCCTGACTCAGTGGGTGGCCATGCAATGGGGAGCCCCGGGGAGGGTGGGCAGGCCAGGTACTCTTGACTTACGCTGAGCGCAGCAGCAAAATGGTGCGGTTGCCCGGACTGGCCCATGGGAGGAACCCAGAAATAGTGGGACCAGAGCACGAGCCCATAGGGGGACAGCTGCAGCCAACCCACCATTCCCAAGGATGGCTGGGAAAGACGCTTCAACTTGGGAAGCTCTGTCCTGGTGTGAGCGTGCTGTCCTGGGTGTGACCATGCTCTCTTGGGTGTGAGCGTGCCATCAGTGGGTGTGAGCGTGGTGTCCTGGGTGTGAGCGTGCTCTCTTGGCTGTGAGCGTGCCGTCAGTGGGTCTGAGCATGGTGTCCTGGGTGCGAGCATGCTGTCAGTGGGTGTGAGTGTGCCGTCAGTGGGTGTGAGTGTGCTCTCCTGGGTGTGAGCGTGCTGTCCTGGGTGTGAACGTGGTGGCCTGGGTGTGAGCGTGCTCTCCTGGGTGTGAGCGTGCTCTCCTGGGGGTGAATGTGGTGGTCTGGGTGTGAGCGTGCCATCAGTGGGTATGAGCGTGCTCTCCTGGGTGTGAGCGTGCTGTCCTGGGTGTGAACGTGGTCTGGGTGTGAGCATGCTCTCCTGGGTGTGAGCGTGGCGGTCTGGGTGTGAGCGTGCTCTCCTGGGTGTGAACGTGGTCTGGGTGTGAGCGTGCCATCAGTGGGTGTGAGCGTGCTCTCCTG
>NC_058404.1:203372247-203415709 GCF_002201575.2 Neomonachus schauinslandi
TGTGAGCGTGCCATCAGTGGGTGTGAGCGTGCTCTCCTGGGTGTGAGCATGCTCTCCTGGCTATGAACGTGGCAGTCTGGGTGTGAGCATGCCGTCAGTGGGTGTGAGCGTGCCCCCCTGGTGTGAGAGTGCTGTCCGGGGCGTGAGTGTGCTCTCCTGGGTGTGAGCATGCTCTCCTGGGTGTGAGCGGGCTGTCAGTGGCCATCTCGGTGGAGAGCCAGCCTTCCAGGCAGAGCTGTGCTGTTTGCAGTGTCTCTGGCCGAGGGGGCCGGTCCCTTCAGGGTTGAGTCTGGCTTGTGGGTATGAGCCAGGGGGTGGGGTCACAGAGGGTGGCCTGGAGCGGTGCCGCCAAGGGAGACTGCCTGACCATGGAGTAAAAGGACCACTGGGGTGGATGTGTCAGGGGTGGGAGCTGGGAAGATGGGCCGCTGTCAGGGGCCTGGGGGCTGGTGGCCAAGTCTAGTGACAGACCAGGGGGTCCGGGCATGTGAGGGGCCACGGGAGTGAGGCCAGGGCAGCTGGAAATAGCATTTGGCCCGACTCCTCTGGCAGCATCTGTGTTGGGAGGAGGGCTCCGCCATCACTAACATTAGCACCAGGGAGGTGTTCTCTCAGGAAGTCAGGGAGGGGGTACATGACAGGTGCATGGCCAGAACAGGGCTCCCTGTGATTTGATAACACCTCGCCCCATCAGCATCTAGATTGCAAGGTGATAAAATTATATGCACAAAATGGATTTAATCAGGATTTTAAACTTTATGGTATCAGGGGTGCCTGGGTGGCTCAGTCGGTTAAGTGTCTGACTTGGTTTTGGCTCAGGTCATGATCTCAGGGTCCTGGGATTGAGCTCCACATTGGGCTGTGCCCCCAGCAGGGAGTCTGCTGGAGATTCTCTCTCTCTCAAAACGAGTAAAATTTATGACATCAGTCAAGGACTTGACTTCTCTCTCTTCCGAGACTCTTAAAAGTACTTAGTGGAGCCCTCCATGTGCTAGCTGCTGTGGGCTCCCTGGGGCCGCGGGGCACAGCAGTGTGGGGCCCGTCTCCGGCCAGCCCAGGAATTTCCCCAGCTGACTGACAGACACTGAGCAGTGTGTTCTTAGTAAATAGGGAGAATCTCACTCAGCAGTGGCCGCATCGGAAACTCTTTTTCTTTTTACACCTTAGCCTGAGGTGGCAGTTGGCCCAGCAAGAATCTCTCTGATCAGCCCACCTCAGCATGGACGCATGGGTAAGTGGGGGTCCCTGCACCCATACCCCATGTCAGCACGTGGGCTGAGCTCCGTTCCCCGGAAAGGAGCATTCAGTCAAACCCATCAGGACCCACCTATGTCAGTGGTCTTTCAACAAAGTCAGCGTGGGAGTGACCTGTTCCCCAAAGTGGTGTGGCTACTGGGCCCATTGGGGGACCCGTTAGGAGCCCCTCAGAACACGCCACAGACAGAGTGCTCTTGCAGGAGCGGGTCTCCTCTCGGCCTGGAGCAAAATGGTATCATCACCAGCCTTGCTTCCTGAAAGTTGGAGAGGCTGATGGGTTTCCGAGGGGAGTGTGTGTGCCCTCGAGCCCAGCTTCTCTGCTCTCTGCCCCACCTTTGCTTCTTGCTGCCGGTGATATTCCAGTAGCTGCCTTGGAGTAGGACCAAGAAGCAGGCTATCTGCGTGGTCGCATCTAGAGCCTCCTGCTGCCTCCCTCACGGCTGAGTGGGAGTGGGGGTCCTGCATCACCTGCCCTGGGGGACTGTCCCGTGGTGCGTCCCAGATGCGGCTCTACATTTCTACCACTCGTGTTGTTCCTGCTGGCCGGGAGGCACCCCAGCATGGCTGTTCATCCTGCTCACAGCCTCTCATCCCCACTCCTTGCCTTTTGCTCCCACACTGCCCACCTCAGGCCTGATGTGCTGGCTTGGAGAGAATTCAGCTCATGGCTGCAGCTCCCCACCCACCCTCCCCCACCCCCCGGGGACGGAGTTTCCCATTTTAGCCTGCTTATTCCCGTGCACGGGCCTCCCTGTCACACCCTGGTGAGAGCTCGTGACACTCTCTAGTCCTATTCAGCTTCCCGTGGATGCCATTTCCGTGGTGCATGAGGTGGTGTTCCTCTTGGTGCTGGCTCTTGCCCCGTGCTCGCCTTTGTTGGGAGCGTCCTCTGGGCCCGACATCCCCTGCACCTGCACGGGCCAGGCAAGCTGTCCTCACATGCCCCGGTCCCACCCACACCCTGGCCTTCACCGTTCCCGTGCAGTTGTGGGTTTCAGATCTGTCTTTACAGGACTGAGGTGAGACCAGCAGTGCATGCAGGGGAGTTGCTGCCCTGCTCATCTTCCTTTCCATACAGAAGCCTGTGACCTGGCGTCCCAGCCTGGCCATGTCCTCAGCCTCAGTGCACTTCCCACCCCCCCAAGGAGGCTCTTGCCCTTCGCTGTCCACAGTGTGTGCAAGTTGTGTGCAGGGACATTGGTCCTCACTGGATTCTCTCCCCGGACACGTTTCCAGGAGGGAACACGGGGACCCCCTTGACGCTTTCCAGATGTATCGATCAAGAATTGAGAAGTGACAGGAGGGCTGCCCTGTGTGCGTCCTGCCCTGT
Organism: Neomonachus schauinslandi; assembly: GCF_002201575.2. Lineage (NCBI taxonomy): Eukaryota > Metazoa > Chordata > Mammalia > Carnivora > Phocidae > Neomonachus > Neomonachus schauinslandi. The sequence goes on from NC_058404.1 coordinate 203,374,835, forward strand.
GCGTCTCAGTGTCCCCCTGTTGCCACTCTGGAAGGGATGGGTCCTCATTTCTGTGACTGTGATCCTGAGTTTCTTCATTTAAGTCATCTCTTGTTTTTTTCTGTGAATTAATCTATTTTTTCATTTGTCCTTCACATATATGAAATCCTCAAGATGAAGGATATCGATCTTTTATCCAATTTGCTATTTAATTTTTTATTTGATTTTTTTTTTAATTCTAGATACTTAATATTTTTATGTTTCAAATCTGTGGTTATGTCCTTTCCTGCCTCACAGAAGATTTCTGTGTTTGGATAGGTCTTTTCCATACCCATACCATTTTCTTCTAGTTTTCAATATTTACCTTTTTCCAAGCTCTTTGGAGTATATTTTGAGATATACTGTAAGATGAGTGTCCCAGCTTGATAGTTTCATAATTTATTTTTAAAATATTTCAGAAATAACACACAAGAAAATGGTAAGAATAATATAAAAAACTCCCATGTTCCCTTCACCCAGATTCCCCAACATTTTGCCAGATTTGCTCCCTACCCTTTATGGTTAGTGTATCTCTGAGCCACTGAGAACATGTTGCAGATGCAGTGCCCCAGCCCCCCTCAAAGGACAGGGGTGCTTGCAACACCAGCACAGCCTGGGGCCACTCGGCATCAGCATGGCTCAGCCCCACAGCCATTGAGTAGCCTCGTTTGCTCTCGACCCAGAGTTCCCTGTAAGGACATCCTGCATCTCATCCTCGTATAGCGGCTTGTGTCGCCTTCACTTTCCCTGTCTTTCCTGTCTTCAACAGTTTTAAGGATTATAGGCCTTAAATTCTAAAAGCCTAAAAGGCCATCCCCCCCCCCCCCCAGCCTGGGTCAACCAAGAATTCTGTATCTAATAGAATTCTCCTTCAAAGTTTAAGACAAAATAAACATCACAGAGTAACAAAAACATAATTGTTGCTAGCCGACCTACCCTACGAGAAATCCTAACAGAAGGCATTGAGCTGAAGACGCACACTGATGGTACCTGATGCACTGGAGGGAATGGGGTCTCATTCTCTCGGTTACTCTACAAAACGTAAGACTGTGGAAGCAGCAAGTATAACACTCGTTGGGGTCATAATAAACAGATGTAACACGTAGGGTAGTAAGCACAGAGGAGGGGGAACAGGGCCATGTTGGAGCGGAGGTGACACAGCTCAACAGAATTAAGTCAGTGTTAACTAGAAGTAGACTTGTTTAAACACAAACATGACTCCAAAAATAGTTTTTAAAATCAAGAGGAATTAAAATGTTACATTAAAAAGCACTTGTTTACCGCAAAAGAAGGCAATAAAGGCAGACTAGAAGAAAAAAGGTACATGAGACCTGTAGACAAATAGCAAAATAGGTGTAAATCAGATCCTATCAATGCTTACCTTCAACATGAACAGGACTAAACCCACCAATGAGAAGGCAGAGGTTGTCAGACTGGATGGAGAAGACACAGCCACACATTGTCTGCAAGAGACACGCTTTAATCCAGCAGCACAAATAAGCTCAAAGTACAGGGTGTAAACCACACCATGCAGATGGTAACCAGACGAGTTGGAGCCGCAATGTGAGTACTGGACAAAACGGTGTTGGACGAAGGATGTTTCTGGAGAAGAGGAGGAACATCTTGGTAATACAGGGTTGCTGTATCAGGAAGACAAAATTATAATGTATACACATGCAACAACAGAGCAGATTTATGAAGCAAAAGCTGACAAAATGGAAAGAAGAAATAGACAATTCCATTTTAGAGATCTTAATACTCTTTTCTCAAAGGTTGATAGAACAGCTACACAAGGAAAGATGTAAACGGAAACAAGCAGATAGCAGTGTAGCCCACACAGATCTAACCGATTGGTGGTAATGTCAAATGTGAACACACAGAACACCCCCCAACAGAAGAGCAGAGATTGTCACACTGGTGCAAGAGATAGCCCCAACTGGATGCTGTCTAAAAGAGACACATTTTAGATTCAAGGATACAAATAGGAAAATTATAGGAAAAGATTATCAAGCAAACAATAACCACTACAGAGCTAGAGAGGCTATTTTCACATCAGAATCAGGGGTTGTTCTTAAAAAACTTTTTAAAGATTTTTAATTGGAGCGCCTGGGTGGCTCAGTCGTTAAGCGTCTGCCTTCGGCTCGGGTCATGATCCCAGGGTCCTGGGATCGAGCCCCGCATAGGGCTCCCTGCTCCGCGGGAAGCCTGCTTCTCCTCTCCCACTCCCCCTGCTTGTGTTCCCTCTCTGGCTGTGTCTCTCTCTGTCAAAATCTTTTTTTAAAAATCATAAAAAAAATAAAGATTTTTTTTATTTACTTGAGAGAGAGGGAGAGAGCATAAGCAGGGGGAGCAGCTGGCTTCCCGCCAAGCAGGGAGCCCGAAGCGGGGCTCGATCCCAGGACCCTGGGATCATGACCTGAGCTGAAGGCAGATGCTTAACTGACTGAGCCACCCAGGCACCCCAGAAATCAGTCCTAAGATAAATACTATTAGAGACAAAGGGGCATTTCGTGATGATGAAAGGTTCAATACACCAGGAAAACATAATTATTACTGTAGACACCAAAAATGGAAGACCTAAAATACGTGATGCCCAAACTGCAAAATTAAAAAGGGAAATGGTTAATTCAACTATTGCGATTCAGATATTTCAATATCCCACTGCAATAACTTGAACAACACTGTTAACCCCACTGACTTACCTGATAGGTGTGGACCCCACCCAGTAATAGCACCACACACATTCCTTTCCAGGGCAAATGGAGCACTATCTAAAATAGACCACATACCGGGACATAAAACAAATCTTGACGCATTTAAAGGGGTTGTAATCACCCAAAGTGTATTTTCAGGTGACAATAGAATTAAATTGGTAATCAGCAACAAAAAAAATCAAAATAAAACAAATATTTGGAAATTAAACAACACAATTATAACTAACTTTTAATGGATCAAGGAAAAAAATCAGTAACATCAAAGTATCTTGAAAGAAAACACAACATACCAAAATTTTTAAGATGCAGGTACAGCAATGCTTAGAGGGAAATGTATAGCTTTAAATGCTTATGTTAGGAAGGAGATCTAAAATCAGTGAGCTTCCAAAAAAATAAAAATAAAAAATCAGTGAGCTTCCAACCTTAAGAAGCTATAACAAAATGTATTAGAAATCTATGAAATAGAAAACTCAGTGGAATCTAAAGTTTGTCCTGTGAAAAAATTAGCAAAATTGGTAAACTTTTACCTAGAGTGACAAAGAAAGCACAAATTACCAGTATCGGAATGAAAGGGGGGACATCACTACATACCCTACAGATATTAAAATAATTATAAGAAAGTAGCATTAACAATACTATGCCAACAAAATAGATGACTTACATGAAATGGATAAATTCCTCTAAAGACATTATCAAAATACCCTCCAGAAGAAATAGTAAATATGGATAGACCTCTATCAAGTGAAGACATTGAGTTAATAATTTTAATATCTTTCTACAAAGAAAAGTCCATTTCCCAATAGCTTCATGGGTAATTTTATGAAACAATTAATGAACTAAAAATCCTACATGAACTCTTTCAGAAAATAGGAGAGGATTGAACTCTTTCTAGTTCATTTTACAAGGTCAGCAGTATCTTAAAGCCAAAGACAAGAAAAGTAACTGAGCAGTCAGTATTCCTTATGAATACGGATGCAGAATTCTTTAAAAATATGTGAGGCAATCAAATCTAGCAACAGGAAAAGAATTGTATACCATCACCAAGTGGGGTTTATCCCAGTAATTCAAGGTTATTTGACATCTGAAGATCAGTTAGTTGACTATATTAGAAATAGAAGACCTAAAAAACATTAGATCTTTTCAACAGATAATTTGACAAAAATCTATAATCATTCATGGTAGAAGCTCTGAAGAAACATGTAATAGAAGGCAACTTCCTCACCAGGTAAAGGGCATCTGTAGAAAACCCACAGCTGACAGGGTACTGTTGAGAGGGAGTATGCTATCCTCTGAGACCAGGTGCATGGCAGGGCACCCACAGTCCACAGCCCCTCTCCAGTCCCACATCCACTGGGGGCTCCAGCCAGTGCAGGGAGGCCAGAGAAGGAAGTGACAGGCACATAGATTGGGTGAGAATGAGTGTAGTGTCCTTATCATAGATGGTATGCCCTTGTGTGCAGAAAATCATAAGGGATCTTTAAGAATACTAGTAGGAATCAAACAAGGCTGGTAAGGTTACAGGATGCAATATCCATATACAAAAGTCAGTTGTAATTCTGCATATGATAAACAGTCCAAAATTGAGGTTAATCAATTGGTCATAACTGCCAGAGTTTTCTTCTGGACTTTGTATTCTTTTCAACTAATCAAAATATCATCTTAGGGGCACTGGCTGGCTCAGTTGGTGGAGCATGGGACGCTTGATCTCGGGTTTATTGAGCCCCACATTGGGTGTAGAGATTACTTAAATGAAATTTTTAAAAATAACCATCTTCTTGATTATTTTTGCTTTACCACTAAATTTTGAAATCAATGTAAGCCCTCTGACTTTGTTCTTAATTTACCAAAATGATTTTGGCTATTCTAGGTCCTTTGCATTTTTACATAAATCTTAAGATCCACTTGTTAGATTCTACCAAAAAAAGCCTGCTGAGATTTTGATGGGAATTGTGTTGCATCTGCACATCAGTTTAGGGGAGAACTGCTGTCTTAACAGTTTTGAGTCTTTGAATCCATCAGCATGGCATGCCTGTCTCTCCACTTCTAGATCTCTAATTTATCCAGGGGATCTTTTGTTGCTTTCAGTGTATAGGTCTTTTATAGATAAACTTATGCTTCAGTAATTGCTTTTGATGGTGGAATTCTCTTCAGTCCACAAGGCATATCTTTTCCCATTCTTTTTTATTTTCAACCCATTTATGTCTGAATCCAAAGCATACCTCTTGCAGACAGTATCAGATGTTGCTTTTCTTGTTGCCTGATCCATTCTTATACTGTCTGCCTTTTCACTGGAGTGTTTGGTCCATTGAGGGTTAATACATTATCAGCATGTGTGGATATATGTCTGCCATTTTGCTATTGTTTTTTGTATGTCTTGGGATTTGTTGTTTGTATCTCCTTAACTGTTTTTTGCATTAAATATTTTTAGTGTATCATTTTGCTACAGACTGGATTGTATCCCCTCAAAATTGATAGGTTGAAGCCCTAACCCCCCACATGACTGTATTTGGAGACAGAGCCTTTAGGAGGTAAATGAGGTCATAGGGTGGGACTCTGATCTGATATGGTTAGTGTCCTTATAAGAGACACAGGGCGTGGGGGGGTGGGGGAAGGCACATTGTATTTGTGTCAACAAAACCATAAAACAACAACAAAAAGAGGAGACACCAGAGAGCTCACTCACTCTCCATGCACGTGCACTAAGAGATCACATGAGCACACAGAAGATGGCCATCAATGGGCCAGGAAGAGGCCCTTCGTAAACGCCCAGCCAGCCTCCATGACTATGAACAATAAATGTCCACTGGTTAAGCCCCAGCCTGTAGTGTTGTGTTGTGACAGCTGAGCCCACTAACACACGTTTGATTTCTCTGTTGATATTTTACAACGTGTTCTGTTATTTTCTCAGTGACGGCCTAGGAATTCCACCGTGCACCCTATCATAATCTACTTTAAGTGAATACTGACTTAACTCAGGTGAAATTCACTGCTCCCCTACAGTTCCTCTCCTGCTTCATGATGTCCTATTAAGTATAACTACATATGCTATATATAACACATAATAATACATATAGCATTCATAGTATTACAAACCCAGTAACACAGTATCCTCCTAATTACTTCTTTAAAACAATGTCACATTTCTTAAAGATCATAAGAGAAAACAAAGTCACATACACACATTCTTCTACTGCATTTTTACCATTTCCAGGGTTCCTCCTTCTTCCCATGGATTCAAATTACTGTTGGCTCTTATTTCATTTCAGCCTGAAGCACCATTTTGTTGTAGGGCTTGTCAGCTGGCAGTGGATTCTCAGTCTTTGTCCACCTCTGAATGTCTTCATTTTGTCTGCATCTTGAAGGGTCACTTCACTGGCTATAGAGTTCCTGGCCCACTATTTCTAGCCCTGTGGAGGCTTCCCCCTGCCTTGCGCTCCTTCATTTCTGGTAAGGAGTCAGCCGTAAGTCATGTCATTCTTCTGCGTGTGATGAGTTGCTTTTCTTCTGCCGCTGTAGATTTTTTCTTTGTGCAGGGAGCCTTCTAGCCTTACCCTCTTTTTCAAGACTGTCTTGTCTCTTGTGCGGATGCGGTGTGCTGGGAGCCTGCTCTGCACCAGCAGCTCTCAGCTGTCCCCACCTCACTCTGCGGGCACTCACTCCACACGCGAGTGCTGTCTGCCACCGGAGTCCCACGGCACAGGCTCTCCCTGGCACTCACCTCCATCCCTGACTCAACTCTGGGCTGGGCGGCAGCGTCCCGCGGACTCGCCAGGGCCCTGCGGGAGCATGCGGAGCTGCTGCTGTCTGTCACTCGTGGGCTCGCAGCATTGGTGTTGCACGGCTGTGTTGGGGTTCATCCTCGCTCTCATGAGGTCTGCTGGTCTCAGCTCCTGGGCAGCCTGGGCCCCTTCTTGATGAGCACATTGGAATGAGTCGGGGAGCTATGGGTGTCTCTCTGACCCTGGGCACAGGTCCTCCATTCCCCATGGCCCGGGGCTCCTCCCTATCACCAACCACACCCCATTGCCTGCTTTTGCACTGTGTTGCCCCATTCAGAAATGCCCTTGTCCATCTGGCATCACAGGGGATGAGTTTTCCCATGTTCTGGGTAATGAGACTTGCCCTCTTTGGAGATCTTTTTCTTTTTTTTTTTTTTTAAGATTTTATCTATTTATTTGATAGAGACACAGTGAGAGAGGGAACACAAGCAGGGGGAGTGGGAGAGGGAGAAGCAGGCTCCCCACGGAGCAGGGAGCCCGATGCGGGGCTCGGTCCCAGGACCCTGGGATCATGACCTGAGCCGAAGGCAGATGCTTAACGACTGAGCCCCCCCAGGCGCCCCGAGATCTTTCTAAAGTGCATTCAACAGCACCGCTTCCTTGAACAAGAATTAGAGGTCTTGACTTGTGGGCATCTTGTTGGTAGTGGAGCATCAGTCTGACCACCTGTTTTCAGGTGGGCTGAAGCAGGGGGACACCTCAGCACCCGAGTGCCTGGTCCTGCCATGCTGTTGAGTTCCCACAAGGCCTGGGACGGTTTTCTGCTCCTCAGACCCCACCGAGTCACACGGTCCTCCTCAGCTGTGTGCGGGGCGCCCACCGTGCTGGGCTCAGGCTCGCACGGCCCCTGTGGGTTGACCTGAGGGCCTCTGCTTCCTCATCTCCGTTGATAACTGTTCTGTCCACAAATTACCGTAAAGAGTAAGACGCTGTTTCAGTCGACCGTAATTGTGTTGAGTATGTAACCCACCGTTACTGTCGTGGTTCTGCCCCATGTTAAAATACACTGAGATTTACTTAATCAGTCGTGTGGCCCACAGACCAGGAGGGGCCACCAAGCAAGATGAAGTTTTCCGCACAGTCTCCTAGAAGCAGGGGGCAGGCTGCCCCACAGGGCCCCACGTGGGATCTCTGAGTCCATCGGGCGGGGGTGGGTGGTCTTCACAGGAAGAGTGGCGGGCAGGGGGATCGACGAGGTTTGGGATTGCTTAGTTGGGGTCATATTAGCAGTTTGCGGGGCAGGGGTAGGCGCTGTCCCGTGTCCGATGCTGGCCTCAGGTGGTTAGGGCAGAGTGTGAAAGGTGGAGGGTGATTCAGAGCACAGGCCCTGGGAGGGTCAGATTTCCTGTCAGAGGCGGGTTTACAGACAAATCATTACTCTCTGGGAGTCAGCTAGCCCTGGGAGGGGTGGTCTCTCCAGGATAAGCAAGGCCCCACGGTGTCAGACCATCACAAAATACAGAAAATAAAACACGTGAGACAGTTGGTCTCCCTGATTCTCAGTGATTCTGCAGAGCTTCTGAGGGTCACCTGCACACTCAGGAGTCCTGGGAGCCGCCAGTGAGCGGAGTCCTCCTGCGGTCCACACAGCCCAGTGGCACAGAGACGACCCCATTGGCCACTTGGTGCTGTGCAGCACTGTGAAAAGCACTGACTCTCTGATCCAGGTTCTTCAATCACAGAAGGACACATGGGGATCCTAAATGCTGTCCTCCTTTCTTTCCCTGCCATTCTTCTGTTAAAATTCTCCCAAAATCTGGACTCAAAGAGTTCGGGTATTAAACGAGAGTAGTCTTCAAATTTGCTCCCTGCTATGACTAATGCACACCAGGGGCTGTTCACATCTTTAAAGGAAGTTGCTTCTTAGCATGGAGCATGTCAGCAGAAATTCGGGAGTGTAATATCTCACAGTGTGGGTGGAGATGAGGCTAGTCCTGGCACTGAGGCGCTCATCAGAGCTGGAAGCTTCTAGAAGTGCTTTTCCTCCCAGTGGTTCTCAGACTAACGGGAGCCAAGACAGAGTGTAGGGCAGAGTGCAGGTCTCCAAACATTACTGAGTGCCCTCCCTTGCCAGGCCCGCAGCCCAGAGCATGGGGTCAGACTGAGGCTCCGTGGGGCTGAGCAGCCCCACCCCAGCTCTGCTGGTCTGCATGTTCCCTGAGCACCTGCGGCGCATGGGGCACAAAGCCCTGGACGCGAGATGTTCTGCTCCCATCCTGTGGACGCACCTGTCCCGTCGGGAAGGGCGTGGAGAACAGTACGTCGGGGATGTGGCAGGGGACAGCCGGGGGCCGTCTGCCTTCCTGGAGCTGCACACGTTCACCTTTTAATCCTGTCCACTGCAGGCAGCATCTCGCGCCTCGGCCCGACGCCCGGTCACAGCAGCGTGTCCCAGGCTCTCCGGTATGATGTCTCGCGACGCCACAGACGTCCCAGCGGGAGGTGTGGGAGCGCCCTGCTCACCACAGATAAGGCTGTGAACCTTAAGGGGATTTCCTTTTAAACCCATTTGTCCGTGTTCTGAGTAAGATGACATCTTGTAGACCACGTCACGTTTTGCTTTTTTGAAGCTAAAATGTAACTTAGGCAGTTACCTTGTTACTAAAAACTCCAAAAGAGCCGTTTCACAGCTACAAGATATCTTATCACAGGAACAGACTAGGGTCGGCAAACATTTCTGTAAAGGGCAGGTAGTAAATGTTCTCCGCTCTGCCATCGTGCAGACAAGGTCGTAGAGGTAAGTAGACAAACGGATGCAGCTGTCCCGCTAAAACTCTGTCTACAGAAGCAGGTAGGGCTGGATTCGGCTGCCATGTGCCAACCCTGAATGGACAGTTCCCTTGACTCTTCATCTTTGACACTGGGGGCCCCCATTCTCTGCTGCATATTGGAACCCCCACCGGGGTCTCTACACCAGGCTCTCTGTCGCAGCCCTCCAGGGCAGGTGGTCCCTAAATGTGGACGCCCCCCCCCCTTACCTAAGCTCCTAATGGCCTTCGATGCTGGTGGGCGAGCACACATTTTGTCCTCTGGGGTAGCCCAGCCACGGCGCTCCTCGTCTTCCCCCAGCCCGCCCGGAGCCACGTCTGTGTGCCCTCTGCCCTGATTCCAGAGGCCATCCCCACCCCCCGGGGAGCCGGGCCCTCCCTCCTGGGGGGCACCAGCACAGAGGAGGGTCTGGCTCTGGGCATAAACCTGCTCCCGAGGGGCCTGTTCGATGTGTGTCTGTTGAATTGACTCCTAGGATCCCACCGCTGCCGGTCCCCTGCAAGGCGCTCTCCCTGCCGGCAGCGCCCCTGGCCCCCAGCCGAGCGGGAAGAGGGGGCTCACCCAGCCTTCGGGGCTCCCAGACGCTGGCCCCCAGGCCACCCATCAGCATCTCCGCACTGCTGCAGAAGCAGCGTTTAGGCAAGTGTGCCCTGCTTTGAAAAGTGTGTGTGGAGCACGTTTTGTGTATGGGAGGAGTAGACACAAAACATGTTGAATGTTCCTGAGAACTTGCTTCTGAGCTTTGGTGAGTGGTGCTCACGTGTGTGTGCATCTCGGCTCACGGCTCCCGTGCTCTGCAGGGTCTGCTGGCCTCGGGGCAGCCACGCACGGAAGGTGAACGAGGTCCTGCCCGTGTCCGTCCACCTGGGGCTCTCTCGCCACCAGCAGGACGTTACGCAGTAGAAGCAGTCCGTTCTTCTTGATGGAATAAAGTAATACAGTTGAATAAAGTATTTTTCTGATTATCTGGGGCAGCATATATGTGTTATGTTTGAAACTTTGCTCTTTTTATTACCTTAAATGTTCCTTAGAACGCCAGTGTTGGCTCGCTGCTGGAAGGCTCGGGGGGTTGGGTGGGTCTGCAGCACGTCGAGCCCCACCTTCTGCACACAGGCCCCCACAGGGGGATGGCCACGGGGTTCAGAATGGCCACGGTCACGTGGGTGCTCACGACTCACATATGCTGTTCGGCAGTGACCGGTCTCCAGAGACGAGTTTTGTGCTTGAGTCCTGCCGGGTGGGTGGGACGCACATGCTCTGTTGAGGAGAGCAACTAGTCAAGACCACACAGGGTTAGAAAGAGGCTTCTAGGGCTAATCATAATCCTTTATGGTGCAACTACCTAAAACTTGTCAAAAAACGTGTTCTTTCACGGAGGTCAGGCTCACAGTGTGGGCAGGTGTATAACAGGACAGGGAGGAGACGACCCCCTTCTGCACCTGGAGAGCCTGAGGCACATCTGGCCTCCTGCCCCTCTGGCCGGGCCATGTCACACACTGGCCTTTCAGAGGGCCCAAGGCCCCTGTGCGGCTTCCGCGTCCGGCTGGCAGATGCGGGCTGCAGGTGGAGTCTGACGTCTCACAGTGGGGGCGCTTGTGCTGAGTCGGTTCCGTTTCCGGAAAAGTTTCAGTGTTCTAGAATCCCCAGTCCTGGCATGTGTCTCTCTCTGCGAATGTTATGTAAGTGCATGACGGTCTCCAGCATGAGACTGTGGCCAGTCGTGACGTGCAGGCCATCCTCCGGCTCCCACTGCACCTGCAGCAACAGTCTGAAGGGTCCGAGCGTGGGCTGTCAGGAGGTCTGACCGCCGTGCTCCTGCTGGGAGACGGGCTTGAAAACTGCCCAGGAGCTTCCCACCGCTGGGGCGCCTGGGCCCGCACACCGCCTGCCTGCCTGGCAGACCTGTCTGTGCCTCCCACAGGTCACCTTGCTGCTCAGACACAAACCTGGACTTCAGGGTTAGCAGCTCGTGTCTTCTTGCTGCTGTTCTGCAGTGTGGAGACGTGAGTCTCGGTGGAGCTTCCATGCGGCAGGTGAGGTGCAGGGCCGTCTGGTGGGGCTGGTGTTCCAGGCTGCTTCTCACCAACATCAGCACATCTGCTGCTTTAACATAATTTTCATTGGAAGGGCAAGATTAAATGAGACATCTGAGTATAGACAGAGGACAGCCCTGGCTGACAAGACCAGGTATGAGCTCAGAACGCTCATCAAGTTCAGCCTTCCCTCGAGGCCTCGGCACAGTGCGAGGCTGAGCGGGGATCCACCGGTCTGCAACTGAGCGCCCGGTGCTGTTCCCAGTGGCTCTGTCAAAGAAAAATCACAAAAATAAGAGGGTTTGACAGGTTAGAGCCGTGAGGACAGCAGTGTGGCGTGGCCCGGAACGGTCGCTGGCGGCTGCCCAGGTCCACTCGGACTTGGGGGGATGTCGCCTAGACTGTGCTGTGGCATGGGGGTGGGGGCTGTCACGCGGCCCCCCCAGGGCAGGTGGTTGGGCGCCAGGGGTAGTAACACACCCAGGAACCAGCACATTTGAAAGTTCAAGCTGGGCCTCGGGCCCTTCTCTGGACTGAGCTCTCGTCTTAGCAGGTAGAGCAAACGCCAGCGATGTTCAGGGGCGCGGCGCCACGCCGGGTGTAAAACAGCGACAGCAAGCTTCCCCGGCCCCAGCACCAGGCCCTATTTTTGTAATGGGTGTGCCTGTTACACCTAACCCGCCTAATAGGATGCCCCAGTTGGTGCTAAATAAATATTGGACAGCTTATCTACTATCGTGGTTTTTATTTTGTTTCTCCTCGTCTTAATTACAATATAACACTTACTCAAGCCCCAAGATTGAGACGGAGACGCGTGTTTTCCTCGCCAGCCAGCAGGTGCCTGGAACTGGCCCCGCCCCAATCCCCGCCCTTCACCCCGCTCTCCCTCAGTCCTTCTCCCCCAACTCCGCCCCGGCCCCGCGATCTCCCCCAGGCCCCCGCCCCCGCCCCCGCCCCGCGGGCTCAGTCTGTCCTTGGGCAGCGCAGCATCCTCCAGACTGTGTCTCGTCTTTCAGACGCCCCGCCTGTCGGACCATTTGTTTTGGTTTTAGCAGAACTGGGCTCGCACGAGCAGCTTCCGAAGCGGGCCGCGCAAGTGGGGGGTGAGCGCGCCCGGCCCCGCGGGAGCAGAGCCTCGGGGAGCACGGAGGCCGCTCCCCGCCCTCGGCTCCCATGGGGTGCGCGGACACTGGGCTGGGAAGGACACGCGGGAGGCCCAGCCGCGGAGGGGCCTTGGCCGGGACCCCAGCGAGTCTCGAGTCGCGAGGGTCCTAAGCCCCTGGCCCAGGACAGCCCGGCGGGGCGGCCCGGAGGCGGATGGGAGCTGGAGGGCAGCGGCGGCGGGGGAGGGGCGGGGCGGGCGGGAGCGCCGGGCGGGGTCTGGGGGCCTCTCGAGGCGGCAGCGGCTGGGGCTCGGTGTTGGAGGAACCTGCTCACTCCAGAGAAGGGAAGAGGCTGGCGCCTCCGCCCAGGAGACCTCCCCCCACCGTGGGCGCACCTCCAGAAGAGGCAGTTTCCCCAAACCCTGGTGTGTTGGGACCGCTTTCGGTCCAATTCTCTTTTATAATTGCAGCACAGATTTATGCGGTTCCAAAGTCAAATCTGCCCAAAAAGATACCTTTGAAGAGGACCAGCCTCTCAGGCCCACCTGCCCTGGACAGAGCGAGTCTTACCGTTCCATTTTTAATACAAGCACGGCAGAATTGCAGTCCCTCTTTTCCTTAGATAAAAACATTTCCCCACCCTGAGTTCTCACGTCCCCACAAGCTCACAGACATCGCGGCCCCTTGCACCCAGGATGGCCTTGCAGGCACTAAGCGCTGGCCCCTCCTCACCCGCCAGCCTCAGAGGTGCTCGGGACACTTCTCAGGAGGAGCCAGCAGCCTCCCGAAGCCTCTGGGCTTCGAAGCATGCAGTAGGTCCTTCTCCTCTGGGTGTTCACCATCTCTAAGACAAAGCAGGGGCCATCTGTCAAAAATTTTGTTTTTAGCCATAAAATTTCCATGGATGAGGTGTCGAATTGGATATTAACTTACAGTTGCTGGATGTGTTTTTCCAAAGTGAGAGGGTGTCCAACCAGCACTATTTCCCAGCTATGGCCACTGGGAGCTGGGGCCGGGCCCTCCATGGCCTCCCACCCGCTGACTGGCAGGAGTTTTACCAGAAGGAGAATGCGGAAAGCCCCTGGGACCAACAGGAAGACAGAGGAGGACCTGAGCTCAGGAATAGGCCAGCACAAAGGAAGCAGGTCTGGGTTCTGCAAGCTCCAGGCCCCTCGTCCTGTCCCAGACGCCCCGTGGACTGGGAGTTGGGGCTGTGCAGTCAGAGAGGCTAAGCCGACCCTCAGGAGCACAGAGGTCTTTCACGCCCCCATGGCTGTGACATGGAGGGAGGTTTGGAACGCGTTTTCTTTTCAGACGGGAGGAAATTCCTAAAATTCTTAGGTGGTAAATCCAAGTCTGCACCAATTTTGTGTTGCACTTAAGGGAACCGTGGACAGGGGACTTGCATGGTGGGAGGGGGCAGGTGTCCCTTCCTCCACTTGTGCAGATCCTGGAGGCCTTCCAGCTGGAACGTGGCTGACCGGGGGGCAGGCTGGCGCCCTCCTGTTGTCAGGGCAAGGAGAGGCCCCAGAGGGATGGCTGCCCTGGCAGACGTCTGCACAGCCACAGATGCTACGTCCCAGGAAGCACAGGTCACCCCGTGAGAGGGACAGTGCCATCCGGCAAGACAGGTGCTTGGATGCCCGGATGCGGGGCCGTTCACCCTGGGGGTGTCCCCAGGCTTCCCCTCACCTTTCACATGGAAGAGTCACACAGCACCCTTCCTTGCCGCACGTGGGCCGCACGTGCACACAGGGTGTGTTCTCACTCCATGTTCTTTCCCTGAGCCACAACCGTGGGCATGTCTCTCAAGGGGAGTGATTTACATCTGGCCTCGTCTGATGCTTGCTGTGGCCAAAGCAGGTGTTCCAGGTGGTAACCTACATCCGTGTCTTTCCAGGGCCCCACAGGTCACGCACACGAGCCACGAGCCCAGCACCCCTCACTGGCGACATGTGTTTACAAACATGTGCACGGGTGTGTGAGGACAGCTTCACGGGTCTCCTCTCGCTTCAGTGGGTTTCCAGGTGCGTAGCTGAGATGCAGGAAGATTCTCTCTGTGGCACAGCCTGGCACTTTGCGTAGACACTTGCTTTAGGAGAGTCAGAGTTAGCAATCCTGTCCATACAAATACATCCGTGTCCAGGCCCCACTCCCCCAAGGTTGCAGGAGACTGCCCGGTTGAGGTACCCAAGAGCCTGTTGTCCTGCTGGGCCCCTGGGAGCCCCAGTCGAGGATACTCTGAGCTCTCCATGGCACACGACATTTGCTTTTGTTTTTATTTTTTTAAGATTCTTTATTGAGAGAGAGAGAGAGCGTGTGCAAGCAGAGGGAGGGGCAGAGGGAGAGAGAGGATCTCCAGCAGACTCACCACTGAGCATGGAGCCCAACGTGGGGCTCGATCTCACGACCCCAAGATCATGACCTGAACCGAAACCAAGAGTCAGATGCTTAACTGACTGAGCCACCCAGGCACCCCAGAACTTTTGCTTTTAAATTTCCAACGCGTCACAGAGTGATCAGAAATCCGGGTGGAGCTGCCTCTGTCCTTCAAAGAGAGCTTTGGGGAAAGGGCTGCGGGGCCCGAATGCTTCTGGTGGCCACTCTGCCCACCGGCCTTGTGGGCATGGGGCTGGATGCACTCACAGCCCAGGAGACTGACTGGCGCTGAGGCAGGGCCCGGATACATACCACTGCCTTCCTGGAACCCAGCAGGAGTGGGCTGCAGGTCCAGCGTGCTCAGGGCGGGCACAGAGCGGGTGGAGGCTGCTGGGCAGGACTGGCAGATCCCAGGGGCTGTGGCGGGTTCCTGCAAGGGTGGGAGCAGGGCTGCGGGTGCATTCCTCATTTTCCCAACAAGGGAATAATTGTGTGTTGCAGTCAGCACAAACGCCACTTGGAAAATTACTTTAGAAGAGCCTGCCTGACCTCAGGAATACAGAGCACGCTTCGTGATGCTGTCCTCTGTCTCACAAACATGCCAGGCGGCCACACCGGGGCTCATGGTGCAGAGCTCAGGGTAAATCAGGCAGCTGTGGCCGCATCCTGAGGGTGGTGGTCTCAGGTCCCCCCCTCAGCCTTCATGGTTTCATGTGCAACTGGAAGTGATGGGCCCCCTGCCTCCCGGGGTTGCAGGGGGAACTCACCAGTTCAGCTCTGCACCCTACAGACATGCCCAGCCCCCTGACGCCCTTCACCGCCCAGCCCGGCAGTCAGTGGGGGCGGAGGGGGGTGCATCTGGAGACCCCACGGCAGTCCTGGGCCCCTCTCCAGAGTCTCCGCCTCCTGCTGAGGCTCACGTGCTGATGGCATGAGGCCCCCGGAAGCCCAGGCACAGGCCGGCCAGAGCGTCAGGCCGGGGTGGCCTAGGGCTGCATCCAGCATGGCGGGGAGCACTCTGCACCTGACCCCAGACCCCTCACCTGTCCCTCTGGCAGCAGCAGGCTGGCTGTGTCCTCTGAGGACAGGTATGGGGCCTCGTGTGCAGATGGGTGGGAGCAGCTCAGCGAGGAAGGGAAATCACCACCTGCAGAAGCACTAGAGGGGCAGAAAGAATTCAGTAATGGGACTTACAGACCTTCAGGAACCTCCTAAATTCGTTTTCGTGAAATGTTATTTTGCCATTGTAGAGACACGGAGATGCAGCCTGGACTCTGCAGAGAGCAGGGCTGCCTGCAGCTCAGGCTGGGGCCTCTGTGGGGGTGCTGGGGAGCCTGGGGGGCACTCAGCACAGACCACGGGGTGGGCAGTCAGTGAGAACACAGGGGACAGACAGCACGGAGCTGGGCTGGGAGGAAGTGGGCACAGGGCCCCAGATCAGGCACAGAGGCAGGGCTCCACGACCCCCAGCTCTCCCCAGGTGGGCGGGGGGCAGGGCCCAACTCGGCATTGCATCACCAGGGTGGCTCAAGCCCCTGCAGAGGGTACGGCTGACCCAGGGGTGAGGAGCCACATGACTCATCGTGGACACCAGCGTCCTTGGAGGATCCAGATACGCCTGAGGGCATTGGAGTCAGCGGGACGTGGGGATTGCAAGTGTAGTCTGGTGGCTGCAGAATTGGGGAAACTGAGGCACAATGCCATGCCCCCCCCCACACACACACACCCCAAGCCCCACCTCATGCCGAATGAGGGCAGAACCCCTGCTCCCTGCCAGGCCTGCCCCTCCGGGGTGAGGCTCTCCATTGCCCTTGGCATCTAGACGTGGCATGGGCCTATGGGACCCTCTCAGCAAACCCCGTCCCACTCCTGGACACCCAGGACACCATCCTGTCCAACCCCACATGCTGCAAAGACCCTGTGAGCAGGGCAGCGCCAGACCTGGGTGGATGGAGGGATGCATGTACATACGTGTGTGTGTGTGCACACACGTGTGTGCAGGGGTGGAGAGAGGGAGGGAGGGAGGGAGGGGGACAGCTCTGGGGCCGGGACTGGAGGGCCGTGGTCTTCAAGGGCAGTGGGCTCTGTTCCCGGCCCTGGGTGACAGGTCCTGACTCAGGGTCTCAGGCCTGGTGGGGGTGAGCAGGACATCCCAGGCGAGGGCCCTCCTGAACGCCCGAAGGGGGGACCCCCCCGCTTTGCATCCCCCAGGGAGGCGGCCAGCTCCCGTGCCCCTTTCAGACCATCCTCCTCCGAGAAAGCCTCTTTTCTTCCTGTTTTCACTTTTACTGCTTCTGGTGTCTGCCTTTTTACGTCTTAGACTGAAATTTGGCAGAAAAACGATTTGCCTCAGGACTTTTCAGAGCCAAGACCCAGGGCGGGTACTTTGTGAGCGCGGACAGAGCGCTGGGGGTGGGGGGCTCCTTGCCTCTGAGGCTTGTTTTCTTTGGGCAGAGAAGGGTTGTGTCCCCTGCGAGGGGAAGCACAGATGTTTCTCGGCACATGACTTCGGGGCCGGGGTCACCGTGAGGCTCCGGGGTGGCCCCCCACCTTCGGGGAGGAACTGCAGCCACTGGAGCTTCCAGAATCCTCTGCAGGATCGCCACCTTCACAGGAGACATTGGACGAGACCAGGTTTAAAAGGAAGGACCATCATCTCCCCCGCCAGGGCTAAGTGACAGGCCTCTGGCCCCATCTGTGAAATGGGCCAGCACCCTCCTGAACCACCTTCAGCTCCTGCCTCAGAAGCACCTCCCCCAGGAGCCAAGACGTCCCGTCTCCTCACGCAGGTGGCATGGGCAGCAGGGGTGGCGCCCAGGCTCCAAGCCGCCTGCATCCCTGTCCTCCTCTGGGCTGCCCGGCTTCTAAGTGCAAAGAGCTTGAATCTGGGCCTTGGAAGAGTTTCCAGATGTTTCTGGCATCAGGAAGAGCCTTCTGTGAAGCTGGGAACACAGCCGGGGTAGGGGTCCTGGTTTACCCAGTGGGCGCTTCTGTCCTCTGGCGGGTCAGCCACACTGCACCAAGAATGTTCCTTGCCTTCCAAGGAAAACAGGCCAGCCGGAGGGAGGCTCAGGGCCTTCACTCCCAGCCGGGGGTGCCTGGCGTGGGGAGAGGACACTCGGGGACCAGGGCAGCAGACTTCTGCCCCCCCAACAACCCCCTCCCCAGGGATGCCAAGGCCAACTAAGAGCCTGCCCTGCAGAGCCCAGCATGGCCCACCTCACCCCAGGGGCCAACAGGTAGGGGAAGCCTGGCACCCCTGAATCCTTCCTGGAGACCTGGTCTCTCTGTTGTTCTAGCGGTGCTGGGGGCCTGAGCCCTGCCCTGCCCTGATCCCTGAGTGTGAGGGAGAAGAGGGGCCCCCATGCGTGCACGCTCACAGACACACGCACACCGCGCCCTCGCACGCATGCACCCAGCCCCCTCCACACACACAACTGCGACTCCGGGAGACAGCCCCTCAGGGCCCGAGTCGGCCGCCACCCTGGGGCCCTGCAGCCCCGGAAGCCCGGGTTTGCAGCTGGTTGCTGCCTTCCAGCTGGCAAGGCCACGCCCCGGCTGGGCGCCCAGCTGTAGCCGAGCGTGCTGCACGTACAGGACTCAGTCGCGTGCGGGAGTCGGCGGCGCCCGGGTGCAGCCGGCTGCAGCCCTTGGTGACAGAAAGACGACCGCTCGCCTCGGCCTCCTGCTCCCCGAATCTGGGCGTGTGCCCTGTGGCCCTTGGCCAGGCCAGCCCAGGCACCCCCAGAGCGGCAGGCCAGCCCTGCCCTCCTGGCCCTCCGCCGGCCTCCCTTGGCCCCAGCCTGTCGCTGCAGCTGGGCCAGGCGCCCACCCTCGCCAAGCCCGGCAGAAACAACCGAGTTCACTGAGCGCTCGTCTGGAAACTGGATATATTTGCAATTTTTTAAAGCTCAGAGCCAATGTTCAGAATGGGGCTGTTTTTCCAGTGGAAACTGTAACGTGAGCCCAGAACCGTTCCCGCTTGCTCGCCACACGGAGACACCCCGACGCCCCTGCGCATGAGGCCGGCGCCCTGGCTCAGGGACCATGTCGGGCCAGCTCCCGCACCCCGCTGGGGTGGTCCCGGCTGCAGAACTCGCCGGGAGCCCCCCACAAACACGCCAGGC
Source organism: Neomonachus schauinslandi (assembly GCF_002201575.2). NCBI lineage: Eukaryota > Metazoa > Chordata > Mammalia > Carnivora > Phocidae > Neomonachus > Neomonachus schauinslandi. The sequence continues at coordinate 203,393,757 of NC_058404.1, forward strand.
CAGCCAGGGCTCTGGAGAACCCCCAAGTCTGCGGCCCTGCCCCGTGCAGCTCCCTCACACTCACCCAGCACCCCAAGCCGTGGCTCAGACCCTGAGGGGCAGCTGGACCCGGGCCTCAGCCAGCCCCGGCCAGTCCCCCGGTGCCCCAGCTGGCCGGCCGGGAGCGCGAGAAGCCTGACGTCAGGCACTTTGGCCTCAGGCAGCCTGGCCAGCCGCCCTGCAGCTCCTGACAGATGCCTTTTCCTCCAAGGGCCCCCTCAAGGCTGTGACCCTGGACCCCTGGGCTGTGGGCATCGGAGCCTCGTCACTGGGCCAGGGAGCTTCTTCCTGCTCCCCTGCCCCAGGGGCTGAGGGCTGACATTGGGATCCTCCCGCTCGGGGATGGCCCCAAGGCCACCAGGCTGGGCTCACCCACAGCTTCTTCCCCCCGGAGAACGGCTGTCTCCCAGTGTTCGCCTACCACAGCTGTTATTGGCTTGGCAGTGCAGAGAGCCTCCGGGAGGCAGGGGTCCCACGCACTTTGATCAAACAGATGAGGGGGGCCCTTTGAAACCTCAGTGGTTGGTGCTGCCCAGGGCTCTGGGAGAAGGTCCCTGGGACACACAGCGGGGTCTGCCCTGACCCCGGCCGCTCCCGGTCCCCCACAGGGCTGTCCGCACCAGCGCTCACTCACAGAAACCCTGGTCCCAAGGAAGGGGTCCCCGACACCCCACTGGGGGGCATCTGCTCCCATCCGCCTGGACGTGGAGCCCCAGCCCCCAGCCGCAGACCTGTGGGTCCCTGGTGCTGAGGACGTGGGGTACAGAGGCAGGTCCCTGCCCCCTGGACCACACCTCCAGCCACTTTCCTCCCACAAAGACACGAACAAACCGCGGTCGGTCCCTCAAGCAGGAAGGGCCGCCTGGAGGTGAGCGCTGGGGGAGGCGAATGACCTTCAGACACCCCAGCTGAGCTGAGGACCCCTGCCAGAGCCAGCGACCCCCTCCAGGCCCAGCAGGACACGGGGCAGTTTCAGTGCTGGCCTGCGCTTCTCTCACCACCTGACACGAGGGCCTGGGGCCCACATGAGTCCAGGGGACCCTGCTGGGGCAGCCTGTGGCTGTCACCCGCTCACCGTCCTGGCCCGGTACACAGCCTCTCGCCAATATATTCTTCTAAAGACTTGTCATCTCTACACCCAACATGGGCTTGAACTCACAACCCGAGATCAAGAGTCCCTTGCTGCACGGCCTGAGCCGGCCACGCGCCCCGTGGCAAGGTTTCTTATCCTGCTGACGAAGGCATATTGCTCTACCCAGTCCACCCCCACAGGGGGACGTCTGCCACTGCCCTGCCTCGCCAGGTCACCGGCTACGTGTTGTGGGACCGTCCGCCGTGGGTGTGCAGTGTCCCCGCCCTCCTGGCCCAGCAGCGGAACGGGCTTCGCCGGGGTGGGGGTAGCTCGGAACACAGCTCAGCTCTGACAGCCTCCCGGACGAGCCCTGGGCGCTTGAGCAAAAGGCAGGCCGGGGGACTCAGCGGGGGCCTGGGGCCAGGGGAGGTCAGCCTTGCCTTGGGGACACTTGGGGACACAGCTACAGCTGCCATGGACACGGCTGGGCTTGTCTCCCCTCTGCCGCAGGAGGGAAGCCTCTGCAGGGCCCAGAGGAGGGGGCCAGTGGGCCAGGACCCCAGCCCTGGGACCCCCATCCATCTGGGCAAGCTCCCCGTGGCCAGCAGGAGGCTGGTGGAAGTTGAGTGGACCCAGCACTTGGGAGAGCCAGGGCGAGGCCAGGCTGAGCCGGGCACCTTCTTGGGTGTGGGGGAGGCAGGCCGTGTTGTCTGAGCCCCCAGCCTTCCCGGCGGCGGTCACCATCCAAGGCCGTGGGGCAGGGTACGCAGGCCTCAGGTGCCTTCTCCTTGCCCTGAAGATGCTCCCTCTGGTGTACAGGGATCCCTGACCCTCAGTACCGCCGTGTTAGGTAGAGTAGCTTGGGCGTGGGCTCAGGTCTGGTATCAGGTGGAGGGAACTGCGGCGGTGGCAGGCGGCGGGGGCAGTTGCCGCCCCTGCCCTCCCCGAGTGGAGCATCCCAGACCGCCCCCTGCCCTGCCCTGGGATAGGCCCTCTTGCCCCCCAGGGCCTCCCCACTTCTGGGTGGACTTTGGACCCCAGGCCATCCCAGAGGGCCCAGCACCCACCCCTGCGGCCTGAGGGTGGGTGCCTTGGCCGTGGGGTTTGCCCCCAGGTACTCCTGCCTGGTGCCCCCAGGGTGGGCCCCAGGCCAGGGCTCCGGGTCCCGGCCGGCCCCTGCTGAGGCCCCCAGCCTGCCGGGCTGGCCAGCGTGGCGGGGATATTGCCCGTGAGGATCAAAGCTGGGCCCCGCTGGGCAGAGTCGGCCCTTCCCAGGGCAGATAAGAAGGATCACGGCGCCGCAGAGGGGCTCCGGGTCACCTTTCAGCCTCAGCACAGACTCAGGCAAAGGCTAAAACACAGCCCGAGACAGATACCCGGCGGCTCGCGCGTCCTCACCGCTCCGCTGAGACCCCCAGGGAGAACCGCCGGCAGGCCCAAGCCCCACGCACAGCAGTAGGCACGCATATGCGCCACACACAGACCACGTGTGCACATGTGCCCGTCGGTGGCCCCAGACTGCCCCTGGATGGGCCGTGGCTGAGGCGCGGGATCTGCCAGAGGATTGGCCCCTCGGGGCCAGGGTCACCCCACTCGGCGGGCAAGGGAACAAGCTAACAAGCTTGGCTGCCGCAGGATGGACGGCAGACCCCTTCGCTCACATCTGAGGGGACCCCTGACTTCTCCACCCCCAGCCAGACAGGCTGCCAGTGTCCGGCGGGGGCCAGGGGCGGAGAGGACGAGGGGTGTGTGCACAGAGCCAGTTGCCCGGGCGGGGCATGGGGCGGGGGGTGGTGGCCTGGGGCTTGCGGAGGTGCAGGCCCCCCGTAGACATCCCTCTGTGCTGGGTCAGAGGGTGGTGGGGCAGGCAGCCCCTCCAGCCCCTCTGCAGAGCCCAGCCCTGGCGTCCGCCGGGCCCTGGCAGCAGGGCCTGCCGGGCGGGTGAGGGCTGCTGGCTGGCTCTCCCTCATTTCCTCTTGGCCTACAGGCTCCAGGCGGCCGCAGGAACAAAGGGCGGATTGTGCCTCATTCTGGGCCTGCTCCCTGGCCGGGCCACTGCCCTCACCGGGCCCCGTGGGCGATGTTCATGTTAGTAGCGAAGGCTCCTCCAGCCAGCCTGCAAGGGCTCAGGGACCTTGGGCAGCTGTGACAGGCCCGGGCGCCCAGGAGCCTGCCCCAGGCTGAGCTGGCCCGCCATCCCCATCAGGGACACCAGCCAGAGCGTCTCCGCGGGGCCCTCCCGTGCCTTCCCCTATGCAGACTCTTCCTGTCCTGTCGCCAGGCCACGGCTCATGGCTGTCCAGCCCCACCCCCTCCCTGCCTGGGTCCCCCGTGGCCTGTGATGCTTGCCACCACCCATCCACCCTGCTGGACCAGAAGGAAAGGCCCCAGGTGTCTGTCTGTGGCAGGCCTCCTGGGTCACCGGAGGGCAGGCGGGAGGGAGACACACTCTGGCCCCACACACCCCAACATTCTGGGCCCCAAAGCTGCTTCTCTCCCCGAGCATTTAATGAGTGGCACTGTGTGCAGTTAGTTGTGGGCACCAGAACCCCAGCACTCCTGTGCCCACGGCTGGGGACATTTGGCAGAGGACACAGACAACTGAGGGCAACCACCATCCTGTCGCCCAGGCGGGCCTGGGGTCCTGTGGTGGCAGACGCCCTCGGCAAGGCCATGCTGGCCGGACACCACACTCAGGACATGGACAGAGACGGGGATGGGCTCCAAGTCCTCCCCCGAACAAGCAGGGCCAGCAGGAGGCTCAGAAGAGGCGCTGGCCATGTCCCTGCTCCAGCTGGAGAGCCGGAGGCACTGGGCTCCGGCGGCGAAGGTGGACAGCCTCCTCCCCGCCAGAAACGGGAGCAGGCTCAGCCCGGCAGAGCCCAGGGTCCCGCAGGACCCCCACGGGCTGCGCACAGCCTCCCAGAGGCCCCGGGCACCGTCCCCCCCCACCCCGCCTCGCTGTTGGTTTAGCTCCCACCACCACCGTCAAAGGAGCTTTGTGGCCGCCCGAGGAGCCGGGTGCCGATTGTCTTGGAGGGGCTCCAGGAATGAACAGTGGAGAACAGCTTTTAGAAGAAAGTGGAAAAAATAGAAGAAAAAGCTGTGAAGGAATAAGGAATTTGCCTCTGCAGAGCCCTGCCCATCCCACCCACCAGCCGAGCGGGGGCCCCTCATGCCCAGGGCTGAGTCAGAGTGTGCTGGGGAAGCGGCCAGGCCTGCAAGATGCGGTGGGAGGCGCTGCCCAGGGCACGTGGGGGTGGAGGCGGGGGTCACGGGGCCGGGAGTGGGTGGGGTTGTGACCCCAGGACACCCACCGTCCTGCCCACACATCAGAGGGTCAGAGCCCGGCCAGGCCAGGTGCTGGTTCACACAGGAGGCTCAGAGAGGGCAGGGGGTCGTGGCCACCCTGAGCTCATTGCCCCTTGTTCACTGGGTCCTGCCTAAAGCTAGGTGCCCCCCCAGCCAGGTGCCCAGGGCATGGCCCAGAGGAGGGTCCCAGCCAGGCAGTGGGCAGCTGTGGTGCTGCCCCCACCTGAGGGGGTGGTTCCTGGGGGGCTGCTGGGATGATGCTGGGGAGGGCCTGGAGTCACGGGGACGATGGTCCCAGGGGCGAATCACACAGGTCTCCAGGCACCCACGGAGATTCACAGTTTTCCAGGAAGGTCGAGTCTGGGTAGGACCTGCTCCCCCCGACCCCTAACCCGAGACCCGAGAGGAGCCACAAGTGGGCTCCCACTCTTACTCCCCACCGTAGCCCAACTTCTCCTCCTCCCTTCACGGTGGACGCTGCTGGGTGGGGGGAGGGACGCACTGCTTTCCAGCAAAGACCCCTGCCCCCCGCCCAGCCTCCTCTGCGGCCCTGGCCCCTCCCTTCAGGAAGTCCCCAGACCCCGGGCCCCCCCAAGAGGCAGATGGAGCCTCAGCCCTGCACCAGGGCAGAGACACCCCTGCCTGCTTGGCACCGTCCTCGCGGCGAGGGCCCTTCCAGGGCCCAGGGGAAGGCTACTCAGGAACACAGTAGCTTCCCTGGGACTCACCATGCAACCCCCTTCAACTGCAACCCAACAAAACCCACCACCCACCCCACCACTCCCTGCCTACATGCAGGATAAGGCCGGCGCCCGCCCCTCCAGCCAGCTGTCGGCAGCTGTCTCCACCGGCCGGCCAGATGCCCCACGGCTGTCGCAGGGGGTGGGGGCAGGGCGGGGCAGCCTCAGGCCCCACCCCCACTCCCTTACCTGGTGCTGCTGCTGACCCCCTGTGGGTCTCCCCACGCTGCCTCTGGTTGGTGTGTTCCAGCTCAGCCAGCGGGGGGGTACACATCTGGCCCCAATCTGGTCCCCTCCCTTGAGTCATCAGAGACATCCCCCACCCGGCCCCCAACACAGGGCATTGCTCCCCACTGAGATGCTCAGGAGGCCAGCTCACTCTTCCCCACCAAGGCTCGACTATGGGGCGGCTGGCGGGTCCTCAGAATACTTCACGTACTTCTCCCCTCGGCCTCCCTGGAACCGTGAAGGTGGTGTGCACAGGGGCCGGTGCAGCCTCTGGGGGTGAGCCCACGCCCCTCTGGCCCAGGAGAGAGGCCTCAGCGAGGCCAGAGGAGGGAGCAAGCCTCCAGCACGCAGACACGGCCCACATGGACTTGGCCCGAGGTCAGGAAGTGAGGGGCAGCGTGTATGCCCCAGCCCCAAACCCCAGCTGCAGAGATGCAGCTCCCAGGAAGCCTCCGGCCACTGTGCTGGCCATGGGGCCCGACCCAAGCATGCTGCCTTGTCGTCCCAGACAAACGCCAGGCTCAAGACCCCCCGAAAGGAACCAGCCGGGATCCCAAGAGGCAGACGTGTGCAGAGGGGCCCCTGACCCCAGCGCCTTGCCCTGCCCCAGGCCGATGCTGAATTTGTGCTGAGTCCCCACCCACCCACACCCTGGGCTGACCGGGATTCCCAGGGTGGGGGCACAGGAGGCCTGGCCTGGCTGGCGGCGGACGTAGGCAGGCAGGGGCTAGTGCGAGTCCTGCTCAGTGGCTCCCACCCCGAATCAGCAACGCTGGGGCACGAGCAGCTGACTGGGCATTGGCAGCCACGGAGTCTGGGCCAGGCTGCGGGCCACAGAAGCATATTCGGGGCTGAGCCCCCAAGCCCCCGAGCAGGGCCCCAGGCTCACCCCTGGCAGTGCCCAGGGTGGGTTTGTGAGGCCGGAACGGTCATCAGGAGCGGCTGACCCTGCGCTGTCCCCACGGGAGAAGCCCAGGTGGGAGGTGGGCTCAGCACCCCTCGGTCCCTCAGGCCCAGGGATGTGTCCCGGCTCCCACCTTGTGTCAGCAAAGCACGTGGGCCGGCGGGGGCGGGGGGGCACTGACTGTCCCTGCTTGGGCAACTGCAGCCCAGGGACCAGAGTGGCTGGGGTGGGGCACCGGCCTGTAGCGACCTCCGAGCCAAAGCAGAGGCTGTGGAGAGCTGCGGGGCCGGCGGGGGCCGGGGAGCGCCCTGGGTGGGGCTGACAGGACAGGGCTGAATCTCAGGAAGGACAGCCCAGACCTTTACAAGGTCCAGCAGGCAGGGCTGGGCTGTCAGTGCCGGAGGCCAGAGCTGCCCCTGGGTCGGTCCCAGGCTGGGGAGCGGACACCTGAGGGATGGTGCCAGGGGGTCATGGTGAGGGGCTGGCCAGGAAGCCCCCGCTGGGCCGCGACTCGCGTCAGAGTGACCAGGCCTATCTGGAGGGAGACGGACGGCATGAGGGCTGTGTGTGGAGCCTGCGGCCCAGAGGCATGGCCGTCCTGCTAGGCCCCAGAGCAGCCCAGGGCTGGGTGGGCATCTCCCCTGGGGGCCCCCCATCTTCACTGGGTGGGGGAAGTGCAGACCATGTCTGCTCCCTGCTTCACCCCAGCTTCGAGCACTGAGCCCGCCCTCTGCCTCCACAGGGCAAGCCCACCGGGAGCCCGTGTGGGGGCTGCAGGTTTGGCCGTGGGCGGGGTTGTCCTTGCATGGATCCCACCAGCCCCGGGGGGCCCCTGCAGGCCAGCTCTGCCGCTGGGTAACCAAGGGTTCCTGAGCTACAGACAGCCCTCCATCAGCGTACCCAGCCATGGCTCTGGGCAAATACTTCCCCAGAGACACTGTCGTGAGGCCTAAAAATAACCCCCAAGCCCCAGGACCCTGCATCACCCAGGCCCCCCAGGAGAGCGTCCCCCAGGCCTGGGTGGCCGTGTGGGGCTAGGACCACGGTGAGGGCAGCATAGGGCACAGAGGTTGCCCCGGCCAACAGGCCCCACCCTTGCCCCCTGCACCCCGCCAAGCCCTCCCATGCGCCCCCTGGATGTGGCAGGGGCTCTATTGAGCGCCCTGGTTTCTGGGACACCTGGAAGCTTCTCACACCTTACCCTGGTGCCAGGTGTGGGGTGGGGTCCGTGTCCCGCCTTCCCACCCAGCCAGGGGGCCCGGCTCCCTGAACGGGCTTGGCCCAGTGAGAGGCCCTGTGTCCGTAGCCCACCTCCCACCGCCCCTGCCCACAAGACAGCCCTGTGGCTGTGCGGCCTGGCCCCGTGCCCTGCGCCTGCTCATGAGCACTCGCCACACAGCCTGGCCATCCCCTGCGGGCCCTCAACCCCAGGCTCTGAGTCCAGGCCAAGGCTGTGCTGTCCTCGTCCTGTGTCCCGCCTGCATGTCCCATGTTCCTGACACCTCTCCTGGGTCCCACATCCTGCATTCCTGTCCCAGTCCCCTGGCCTGACCCCAGGACAAGGCTCTGATCTCCTGCCAGGCCGTCCCGACCCAAGTCCTATGAGGGTGGGGTTGTCCCCCAGCCCCCTCACTCTCGTCAGCCTGAGCCCCCCCGCCCCGGGACAGCTGTGGGATGAGCCTCCCCTTTGAAGCCAGGATGGCCGGGAAGCGTGCAGGGTGGGGGGGGGACCTGCCCTTTCAAGTGCTCCGGGCTTCATGGGGCCAGCTTATCACCACATGGGGACAGATCAGAGGGAAGAGTGCTGGCCCCGCTCAGCACTTGGGGTTCCATCCACCCGGCACACCGCACCCCCACCCAGGACGCCAAGAGCATCCTCCTGAAATGGCCTGTCACACGTCCCTGTCCAGCCTGGCCTGGGGTCACTCTGAGGACGCAGCTGGGTCCCTCCCCTCTGTCTCCAAACTGGGAGCTCCCAGGGCAGGGCCCAGGCCCCACCCCGCAGAGAACCCCGCAGAGCTGGGGGCACCAGGTGTTGTCTCCTTGTTGGTGGTCCCCACAGCTTTGGTGGTGGCTCACTGGCCTTTCTGCCCAGGCAGGGGTGAAAATGGGGGAGCAGCGGAAGCCCACCTCCCCACCCACCCCTCCTCTCTGTCTCTAGGCCCCATCCTGGGTGGGGGCCCCTGCCCTTAACACCAGCTGAGTCTTGTCCCTCTGCATCAGACCTGGGAGTCCCCGACGGGGGGCCGGGCACCCATGGAGACAGAGGTGTGAGCTCAGGTGCAGAGTGGGAGTGGGCAGAATGGCCCAGGGGTCAGGCAGCATGGAGCTGGCGACAGCCCACCGAGAGCAGAGGGACAGCACGGGGCCAAGGGAGAAGGGTCTGCAAGCTGCAGGTGGCCCCTGAGAAGCGCACGGAGAGGGGTCTGGACCCACGTGATGGTCTCTAGAGCAGGACGCTGAGGTCGTTGTGGGTCAGGCTGCGGCTGAGGACCCTGAGCCCCAGGGTGTGGTAATGAAGGCATAGAGCTTTGGGGGGACCAGACAGGGTCCCCACGTGTTCACAGAGTCGCCAGTCCCTCAGTGCCCGCCTTCCCTCAGAACCCCTGAAAGGGCTCTCGGGGGTGTGGACCCCAGGGCTGTTGGTCTCAGCGAGAGCCAGGACCCAGGGCCCTGCCAGGCCTGTCTTGGCCCTGAGAGAGGATCCATCAGAACTCAGAAGGGGCAGAAGACAAGGGCAGTTCCCATGTGAACCCCAGGCAGACACACCGGACCTCGGCTGGGAAGGGCATGGGCACCTTTGCAGGTCCGGGGGAGGGTGGGCTGTGCCCTCTCAGGTGCTGGTGGGGACTGCTCCAACCCCCATGGCCTATGGATGTCCTGTAGCCCGAGTTCTCCCCACCACCCAAGGCTCTTTCCATCCCACCCCCACCTCAGACCGAAACGCATCCAGACACCGGCCCCCACAGCCTGTCCTGTCTGGGGAACATCTGCTGGTCACCAGCTGTGGTTGCCTGAAGCCCCCACAGCTACCCCTCGTTGCTCCAGCAGAGCTCCCACACCTGGCTTCCCATGACGTCCACCGAGGGTGGCCTCCAATACCCGGAGGCCACCGGCCCTGCCCAGGCTCGGTCACTGCCTGTGGGATCAGGATCACCCCAGTGGGCCTTCCCTCAGGGCTAGCCCTTGCCTCCTTGGGGACAGAAAGACTGGGGTCCATCCTGGGGAGACCAGGGGGCCCAGAGGAAGAGGGCCAGAGGCTGGGGCCTAGCCCCCGGACACCAGAAGAGAGGGTCCCCAGACCTGCCCTCAGCTGGGTAAAAGGGAGATGGGGGAGGCTTGACTTTGGGGAGCTCTGGCTGCAGGGAACCAGCAGTACCAGGTGGGAGGGTCAGTGCCCTGGCCTGTGGCGCTGGGCAGGACCTATCCTTGTTCCCTACAGTGCCCCCTGCTCCTTCAGCCAGACTTCTGAGGCTCTGGGGACCTCACAGAGGTGGCTTTGCTAAAAATTACATTATCTTAGTGCCTTTTTTTAAGAGGCAACAAGTCCCAGGCTCAGTGTCCCCAGGTGGAGAGTGGGACCGTTGTTCATAACCTGGTAACGGCTGGCAGACTTGGGCCTGCACCCTCCAGGCAGCAGGCACCAGGACGGAGGTGACAACAAGGCCCCAGCCCTCCAGAGTGTGTGGGCCAGGGAAACCACAGCCCTGCACTGAGGGCCATGGGGGCCATACTGGTAGGGAGGGAGGGGGACACCCGCTGGGCCAGGTGTGCAGGACTCTAGCTAGCTCGGGAGGTGTCTGCAGGTGCGTGATCAGTCAGCACTCCAAACACGGCTACCTGAGTTCAGTTCGGGGGAGCTGATGAGGCCCCGGGACCCCAAGGTGCCAGCCCCAGAACCTCAGGCCAATGACAGGACTCCTGGAGCCCGAGCCTGGCACACAGGCACACATGTGTGTGCATGCACACACCTGTACGCAGACTCAGGCCCGCACACACACACACCTGTAACAGGCCCACACACGTGCACATGCACAGAAGCCAAAGGCAGAAACACCAGCTTAATGGAAGAAGATGCACGTTTTCTTGTTTAACAAAATAAATTAAATATACGAAGCTTCAGCTCAAACTCTATATAAAATTACAGAGGTCTGGGGCTGCCACAGGCAGTGGGGCGATGGGTGCCCCAAGGTGGCCATCCAGTCGGCCAGCAGGCCAGGTGCGTCCCAGGCCTGAGGACAGGCCTGGTCTGCAGTGCCACCTTCCTTCCAGCATTATTAATATTATTATTTTCATTTCTTAAATATAAATATCAAGGGCCCTTCTCTCTGGCAGTGGGAGGCTGGATGGGGCAGGGTCACCCCCAGCCGGCACCCGCCTCTCAGGACAGGGGTCTGGACTGCTCTGCCTGACCTCCCGGCCCAAGGGACTGGGGGACTCCTGGACGCCCAGACTGGGGTGGCAAGCAGAGCCAGCCGCCCGCGGAGGCCCAGGCGGGGACACGGAGGCCAGCACGGGACAGGGGTCGGGGGGTTTCGGTTTGCAAAGCCAGGGTGCCCCTCAGACCTCCTGCCAGGGGCGGGAGGGGCGGCTTGACCATGGCCCCTGCGAAATCCTCCCCACAGGAGTCAAGGGATTCCTTCATCAACTAGCCTGCTGCTACATGCACACTGCAAAGTTACAAACGCAGACCTTCCCCAGGGCGTCTGAGTCTGAGGGTGTGTGTGTGTGTGTGTGTGTGTGTGTGTCCAGAGGTATGTCATACACGTGTGTGCATCATCCAGGGCGCCCTGGGGCTGACTGTGCCCCCTGCCTGGGCTCCACTGTCTCCGCGGCCCTCTGCCCCCAGCCCCCCGCGTGCCCCCTGGCGCCCCGCGCGGCCGCACGGTCTAGCACTGATAGTGGATGTGCTGGTGCTGGTGGATCTTGCCCTCCACGTGAGAGTGCGTGTGTGAGTGCGTGTGTGTGTGCGTGTGCGTGTGCACGTCTGTGTAGAGTTTGGGGTAAAGTCTGGGCCCAGCAGATGGGCCCGGGCCCAGCAGGTGCTGGGGAGCTGCCGTAGGCCCAAGCTCCTCACACAGCCCCAGGCCAGGGGCGGTGCCGAGGCTGGCTGGCACGGGGAGGTCCTTGTCCCCGCCACGGTCGCGGGCGGCCACGGGCGGGCGGTGCGCAGGCACGGGGAGGGCGGGCCCAGGCGCACACGGCTTCTTCTTGGCCTGGCAGAGCCACAGGAGCACGGTGCCCAGGATGAAGACGGCACCGGCCGGGATGCCGATGACCACGGGCCACGGCAAGCTAGTGGCCGAGGACGAGGGGGCCACGGGTGGCCCTGGCGGCTTGGGGTCTGCAAGAGAGGCCCAGGAAGGGGGTGGGGAGAGGATGGTCGCCACGGGTCCCAGGCAAGGCTGCGGGAGGCCGGCACGTGGCCTCGGGGGGCCCGGGCTGGGGGCAGGGGGTGCACACACCTGGCAGCACGGTGAGGAAAGCGCTGCGGAAGCTGTAGCCCATGGTGTTGGCCCCCAGGCAGATGTACATGCCGGCGTCGTCCTGCCGCGCGCGGGTGATGAGCAGCTTGTTGAGGTAGGAGCCGTCGGGCCTCGACCACACGTCGCCCGTGGGCAGCACCACGAACTTCTGGCCGCCCACGTCGATGGTGGAGTTGTAGCGGCCCTCGGCGCCGTACTCCACGCGCTTCAGCCACTGGATCACTGGCTTCACGTCACTGCGCACTTTGCACTGGAAGGACGTGGTGCCCCCAAAGTCCACGGTCGTGTTCACGGGGTGCGTGCCCGTGAGGACGGGCTTGGAGCGTGTCCGCTCTGCACGGGGACACGACGTTAGCGCCTCCCCGGGCGCCGCCAGCCCCCCACGGCCCCACAGCCCTGGCACTCACGGATCACGTCCACCTTGTAGGTTGCGTTGATGGCGCCTGCGCGGTTGGACACGCGACACGTGTACTTGCCACTGTCCTCGGGACGCAGGTTCTTCAGGCTCAGGGTCCACTTCTTCTTCCTGTGCTCCCCGGCCTCCAAGCCTGTCAGGGCCTGGTCGTCCTTCATCCACGTGATGTCGGGCCGTGGGTGCCCACTGGCCACACACTTGAGCCGCACAGAGCTGCCCACTGGCCGGGCGATCACCCGGCGCCTCATCTTGGAGGGCTGTGTGAAACGGGGCCGCGCTGCAAGGCGGCCAGCACAGAGGTCAGCACGGCACGGGGGGGGCAGCCCCCACCCGCACCCAAGGAGGAGGGTCTCACCCCACTGCTTGCTGGCTGCGTCCTCCTGGCCCCCAGAGGAGCCGTCCTGCCCCAGACGCTCCCTTCCCACACCAGGGTCATCTGCAGAGAGGAGGGCATGTGAGAGGGGCCCCAGCAGTCCCCACCCTGACCCCAGCCTTGGGCCCAGCTGGGAAAGCTCTGGAAACACAAATGGGAGCCCCTGGAGGCACGCCCACATCTCAGAACCCCAGAGACAGCCGGGCAAGAGCTGCCTGCCCAGCCTACTCCCTGGGTGCAGGTGACCCCAACAGAGCTGCCCCCCCTGGCTCCGGGGGGTCTGCAGGGCCAGTGGGAGGAGGGGGCCAGGCCTGCCCAGCAGCTGCAGTAACCCTAGCCCACATCAAGGAGCCGAGGCCTTGGTGAGCTGACATGGCTCGCATACCGCCTCGTCATCCTCCCCTTTCAAAGGACAGTGGGGGGGACACCAGCGGTCTTCCCATCCCACAATCCAGAGCAGGGGGCCCAGCGGGGGTGGGGCAGGCTGAGGAATGCCCCTCCTGGGACAGCCGCCTCCACCCAGCCGGGGACCCAGGGAGGGGGTGGCAGAGGTCAAGCGCTCCCGCTTTGCGAGATGGGCCACCATGACTGCCAGGGAGCCCCACCCCCAGGGACCCACCCCGGGAGCCCGTGGGGGAGGGCCAGGCGTGCAGAGGGTGTGTCGCTGGGGACCCCGCCAGTCCCCGAGCCCGGGCCCCAGAGGCAGAAGAGAACAGAAGGCCCTTGGCGGCCCCTCTGAACTCTGAAATCTGAGCCTCAAAGTTAGAGCCGACGCCAAGGCCGCCAGCTTGCCCGGCCGGCCCTTTAGTGGGACCACCACCCTGGGGCTCCCCGTGCCCACTCCTGCTGCCCCCTAGCCAGCCTTGGTCTCCCCGTCAGCAGAGCTTGGGGACCCCAAGGCACAGGCCCAAGGCGGGGGGGGCTCAGGCCAGGGTGGTGACCACAGAGGTCAGGTCCTGTCCTGGGCTCAGAGGAGGCCGGCAGGTGGGTGTCCTCCTGGCAGCAGTGGGGAGGGAAGGTCCGCTCCCCAGGCTGCATGGACTCGGGGCCCACACGGCACGGCCCCGGCGTGGCCACCACTGACCCATCACGATGAGGGTGTAGTTGACGCTGAGGCTGCCAAAGCCGTTGGTAGCCTTGCACACGTAGGCGCCGGCGTCTTCCCGCTCCACCTCCTTCACCTTCAGGCCCTGGGGCAGCACGCGGAAGCGGCTCCAGCCGCCATGGATTGTGCGGCCATCCTTGGTCCACATGGTCAGTGGCGGCGGGTCGCCCTCCACAGGACACTGTAGCCGCACGGTGCGGCCCAGCCGGGCCACCTGCCTTGGAACCACCTTGTCCGCCATCCTCGGGGGACCTGCGGGCAGGTCAGAGGGCTCAGTCAGGGAGGAGAGGGGGGCGGCAGGTGGTCGGGAGTGCAGGCAGGCATGCGTGCTGGGAGCCAGGGGAGGGGGCTGTCCCCGTCGGGTCCCCACCTGGGACTCCACGCACATACACCTGCCCAGCCCAGGCAGTGGGGGTCTGGAGCCCAGGGCCCTGCTCCCAGACTGCAGTGGTCAGCATTCACCTGGAACCCGCTGCCCGCCGGGCCGTGCGCACGCAACTCCCCATACGTGCCGTCACAGAGAAGCCAGGGTACAGAGGGGCTGGGGTGGCTCAGCCAGGATGCACGTCCACAGGCGAGCCAGGACGGCCCCCCACGGCCTCCCGTAGGCAAGGCGCACGGGAGGGAGTCCATGCAGCACAAACAGACGTGTCTGGGGGCCCGTGTCTGTGGCTGTCTGCATCTGCCACGGCACACCAGGAGGCTGGGCGGAGCAGCACGGTGGGGCCAGAGGGCGAGCAGCGAGGTTCCCGTCTGGCTGGCAGCCCCCTGCCTGCTGTCCCCCAACGGGAGAAGCCCAAGTCGCCGGCGGGAAGAAACCCACTCCCAGCCATGTCAGGCCACGGCCAGCCTCAGTGCCTCTGGTGCAGGGAGAGCGGGCATGCCCAGCCGCTGGCAAGGACACTGCAGGTGTCCGAGAGAGGCGGGGCCACCTCCTGGCCCATGCCACAGCTCCTGCACTATGGGCTGACCGCAGGGGCGCTGAGCTCTTACACTTACCCCACCCACGGTACCCTCAGACCAGGAGAGGCGGCTCCGGGCACCCCTCTGCCCTTCCCAGGGGCCTGGCTGGGCCCAGCTCCCGAGACCCTGCCCTCCGGCTGTTGGCCGGGGGCACTCACCCCACAGTGCGGCCAGGAGGGCCAGGAGGGCCAGCATCCCGCGTCCTGGCCTCCCGGAGGCGCCGGGCGGCGGCTGCTGGGAGATGCTGTCGCTACGGGGCCTGAGGGCAGCACGTATCCCTAATAACCAGCCGGTATTTCTTCAGCGCGTGATCACCAGCTGCTCGTTGCCGGCCTTTTCATCCAGGACCCAGAGTGCTTCCGCGGGCTCTTTGGAGGCTCGCCCCCTCCCACCCCCAGGGGACCCTTGCAGAGCACAGCCCCACACCACTGGTCTGCAGGCGCTGAGGGGAGGTGGGGCTGGTCCCCATTTGGATGCAGGGAGCTGACAGCCCAGGGTCCAGGCAGGGAGGCGGCCCAGCCTTGCTGGGGGGACAGGGAAGCGGGGGACACAGCAACACCAGGCCCTTCCCTCTATGACCACAAGCAAAAAGCAAAAAGGGAGCTAGAGGTTGTGGGGGAGGGCCCTACCCAGCCCCCACCTGCTCACCCACCCTGCCCCACCGAGCCCACCCCCAGGAACGCTTCTCTGCACCCATATTCTGCCTCTGCTAGGGTCCACCCAACCCCTGCCATGGGGTTCCTAACATGGGCCCCAGGCCATCCCTGCACTCGCAGCCAGCCGCCTCCTCACCAGCCCCCAGTACCCCAGGAAGGGGCTGCTGAGATCTACCGCTCCCTAATTTCTCAATTGCACATGGGGCCCCCAGACACCCCCAACTTGCAGGGGGACGGGTTGCAGGGCCCACAGACAAGTGGGTCTCCTGAGGCCCCCAGCGTGCAGGGTCCTGGCCTCACTCCCAGGCAGCCACCATCCGACACCTGTCTCTGCCTGCAATCCCACTGTTCAGAGGGGCCGCCCCGCAGCCTGCCCGGAGCCTCCGAGGCTGACACCTGGGTGTGCACACAGACCCAAAAACCGCCTGGCAGGTGCCAGAGGCTAGCACAGGGTCCCTCTCCCCGGGGCTTTGCCTGTCCCAATCCCACCCTGGCCAGCACAGCCCCGGCCCCGCAAGAAGCCTGAGTCAGGAGCAGACAGAGGACCCATCGGACAGTGCTTGCGGGCACAGGAGGGGCAGGAGGGGCAGGAGGGGCACCCCCAGGCCCACCCCCTCCCTGCACCAGGCAGGCGAGTTTGAGGAGATGGGGGGGGCGGTGGGGGGGCATCTACTGGGCCTCAGAGGCCACTGTGGAAGGGAGAGGAGGACAGAGCCAAGTGACTGCCAGACGGACGGGAAGTGTGGCCCCGAGGGCCGGCCTGCACGCAGTACAGGGGGACAGGCAGGCGGGAGCCAGAGGCCCCAGCCGGAGCCAGCCTTATCCTAAAGCAAACAGCCCCCTCCCCTCCCCCTGGGCCAGGCCTGCCCTGCCCCCTCCACCCCTGCCTCTGCAGAGACCCCAGCAGACTCACCGGAGGGAGCCCCCCCAGATTCCTGGGGATTTTGGCTGCCAGTTTGACTGCCACGGCTCTATATTTAGCTTGGGAAACACAAGCCCCCATTGTTCCACCTGGTCAGGTGTCCAACCCACCAGCCAGAGGCAAACTGAGGCAGGAGCTGAGGCAGCTGGAGGGCATGTGGGTCGGGGGTGGGGGGCAGCCAGTTTCCCACCAGCTCTGGGGCGGCCCCTGGAGTCCTTCAGCCAGCATCCGCACTTCCCCACGAGCACCACCCCCAGGAAGCCCTCGACCCTCCACACACCACCGTAAGCCACAGCCTTGGGCAGTTTTGGGCATGGGCAGGATGTGGACAGCCACATGGAGGGGGCAGACATGGGGGCAAACGGAGGCCGGGGCTGGGTCTCACCCCTCAAGGGGGCTGAACATCAAGGTGGTGGCAGAGAGAGGATCACCACACCCCCTTTCCTCCCTCCCTCCTTCCCGTCCTCCTCCCCAACAGCTGTGAAAACATGGCCAGGAATGGGGGTGCCAGGAGGGGTCAGGGGGCAGCAACCCAAAAGACCCCACATATCCAGCCTACACAGCCAGGCTTCCCAGCCGCCATCCAGAACTCAGGTGTCACACATACATCCTATCATGCCATCTCCCAGACACTGTCCCCCAGACACATGGGCTGTCCCCCAGACACTGTCCCCCACACACACTGCCCCCCCCCCACTGTCCCCCAGACACACAGGCTGTCCCCCAGACACTGTCCCCCAGACACACGGGCTGTCCCCCACTGTCCCCCAGACACTGTCCCCCAGACACTGTCCCTCAGACACACAGGCTGTCCCCCAGACACTGTCCCCCAGACACTGTCCCCCAGATGCACCCACTCTACCCACAGACGGTCCCTCAGGTACATGCACACACAGAGAGACATACCCCAACAGTGGATGCAGACTCCCCACACCAGCGACCCCCTTGCCCCACCTGCTGAGAGCACCGTTTCCCAAGGTTTAGCAAAACAAGGTTCCACTGGAACCTCAGCTGATGTCCCTCCCATCCCAGTGGGCCCTAGGAGGGCTGAAGGGGGCAGGGCCGCTGGGAAGGAGGGAGGGGTGACACATGATGGAGGTAGAGGGACAGGACCCCCAACTGCAGCCTATCCCATGCAGTTTTCACAGACCCTCGGGGGCCACCTGAAGCTCAGCCCCCCACACCTCACTAACCCTCACGGCCTCTGCACTGCCTATCCCCTCCCGATACACCTCCCCAACACCCCCTCCTCCCTGCCCTCCGCCGGGGGCTGCAGTGCCCCTTTCGGGTGAACCACGTCTGAACCACAACCAAGGCCCTGCTCTGTTCAGGTCTGTCCAGGGCCTGGCTGTGGGGGCATTGCACGTGTCAGCTTCTGCCTCCCTCCACTGCCCAAGGCATTTGTGACCTGCAGACCCTGAGCACCCTTCCCAAGGAGCTGGACCAGGCACTGCCCCTCCCCGGGGCCCCATGTGCCGGGGGCTTCACCCCATACCAGCCCACGCCGCCCACACTGGGGCCATGGACACAGGTGGAAGTGAGGGGTGCAGGAACCCCATGTGCGGCCAGCACATCGGGGCTGGCTCCATTCCCAGTCAACCCTGAGAAGCCCCAGAAATTTCCAGCCCGGAAGGAACCCTCTGGGTGGGGGTAGGTGGTCGTCAGGCTGACTGCGTTGGGATTGGCCGTGAAGTGACATTGGACGGCCAGCCAGGAGCCACCAGAGCCCTCCCCTCCTGGAGAAGTCAAGTGGCCTGGAAAAGAGGACTCAAAGGACAGTGTGACGGGGCCTGAGCAGAGGGCAGGGAGGGGAGGCAGGGCCTATCTAGCCTGGCTGGACACCCTGGAGTAGGCAGGGCAGGTGGGCACTCTCTGGGAGAGTGGGGGGGGTCCCTGTGCTGATCCCCGTGGTGAGCAAACACTGGTGGGGGGGCGGAGCTGGGAAGGCCCAGCCACGGCGGCCCTGGGGCCAGTACCCTCCCCAAGAAGGCCTAGGAAGCAGGGAGGCCAAAAAGAGGGGGCATGGATGAAGACCACCACAGGGCGGCCATGAGAGGCGGGGGTCAGCCTCTGCCCTGGCTCTGAGCCACGCAGTAACACACACACACACACACGTGCGCGCGCGCGCGCGCACACACACACACACACGGGCTCCTAGTCAGCAGGCCCAGGGCGGCCCCTGGGGGCTGGACCCACGGGATCTGCAATGCAACTGGTAGGACCCGAAGGGCAGGTGGTTGCCCCAGAAACCAGGCCGTTCTGGGTGCAGGAAAGGGACAGCTTGACCCACCAAGCAAGCAAGCTGGCTGGGGTGTCCTGTCCAACCCACTGCCCAGGAGGAGCTCAGCGTAAGGCAACGGGCTGGGTGGGGCCCACTAGGTCCGTCCCCTGCCCAGGAAGCGCCCGGGTCGACCTCCAGCAGAGCCCTGACCAGGGCTCCTCCTCTTCGCCATTCCCAAGGCACACACGGGAGCCACAGAGCGTCCCCTGACATGCTGTTGCCCTGGGGGTCCCCACAGGAACTGCCACAGAACCCACCCAGAGGGCTCAGCTGGACACCCTGGTGGCTGCGTCCAGAGCTTGCCAAGTCTGCCACACTCCAAGCGGACCCCTGCCCGCACCTGCCACCCATCCCCCACCTCACAGAACGTCCCGCACCTAGAACTGGTCCAGCATCACTGGCTCCCCAGAGGGGCCCAGCCCCAGTCCCAGCAAAGGAACCAAGAAGGACCCGGTCCACTGGGCCTCCCTCACATGCTGGCGCTGGACCCAAAGGACAGGGTAACATGACAAGAGGCCCAGACCACCCGAGGGCCTCGCCCGCTGTGGCCTCTAACCCAATGGCTGGGTGTTTCCTGAGCCTGGGACCCCGGGGCCAGAGGCTGGCATTTAGGCACCAAGGTGCCAGCTTCCTGCGAGGGCTCGGGCGCTGGGCAGCCCAACGCCCCCGGCAGCCTGGGCTAGCCCCGGGCTACCGAGCCCCGCGCTCCCACCCACACCTGCTCCACCCAGCCCCCGTGTCCACGGCCAACAGCCCACAGCCAGCTTCTTGCGGACAGACCCAAGGGCATGGCACTTTGGCATGCCGGGACCCCTGCGGTCCCTGAAGGCTGCAGGGTGCGGCTACCCAGGTCATGGCGCACGCAGTACCTGCTGCCGGGCTCCACGGTGAAGCCCGCGGGCCCTGCCAGAATGGGCCGGCCGCTACAGAGTGCAGGGGGCGCTGGCCGGTGGCCCTGGCTCTCCTGGGGCTCAGCACGGTGGAGTTGGAGGGGATCACTGCCCAGCGGGGGCCCAGGCCAGAGCTGGGCCCAGCTCCCTCCCCACTGCCTGCTGACCCAGGCCCCATTATTTCTTCACAGTGCAGGGCTTGTGTAAATCTCTAGCAAACTGGGGAAGAAAGCCATTGTTTCCTGCCAAGAAGGGAAGCCCTGGGGGTCAGCAGGCCTGAGGCTGGAGCACTGTCCCTGCCACACTGTCTCCAGCATTTCAGGGACAGTCCTGGAAGCCCCTGCCTCAGGCTGGTGCTCCCCAAGGGGGCAGTCCATGTGGGACGAAGGGTGTGCAGGGCCCCCCAGGCCCGCCAGCCTCGAGGCCTTGCCCCCAGCCACTCACGGGGGGGGGGGGCAGGAAGCCAGCCCCCGGGACGCCCCCAGCCCCTGCTCCCTGCACCCCAGCCAACCAGCCTCTCAGCCCAGTCCTGGCCTGTGCCTACTCATGGCCCCCAGTCCAGCTACACCAAGGCACCTGTGGCCCCAGGATGTACACCCTAGTCAATGTGACCTGCCCACCTCTCCCCAGACTATTGCCCCACCTGGAGGCCTTTCCTCTCCTCACCTGACCAGTACCCACATCTCCTTCCGGGCTGTGCTGCCTATCCTCTCCCCAGGCCCTCACCCCACCTCCCCTAGCCTTCCTGGACTGTGGGCCGCCTAGCTGCCGCTCCAGCCTGAACTAGCCCAGGGCAGTGGCCCCTGCTCTCCGTGGGCCCCAAGAGTAGCCACGCTGGACACCCACGGGCCTTGGCCAGGAGCACGCAGTGACCACCACTAGGAAGATGGCAGGCAGACTGGGTGGCAGCACGGGGTGCGGCATCTGTGGGGTCTGGACACAGTGGCCCGGGCACACCCTCCCCTCCACGTGCTGATCCTGCCCACGGAGGCTGTCACCTGGACATGCCAGGGCCGCAGTCACTGGGAAGGCACAGAGGGCCAGCCACCAGCAGGGAAACGGCCAGCAGCAAGGCCCTCGGCCTGCAGGACCACGCTTGCCTCCGTGAGCACGGTTAGCAGTGCCTGAACCCCAAGCCGGAGGCTGAGGCCACTGCTGGGAAAAACCAACATTTCCCCATGGCACTGGGCGGGGGTTGAAGGCCCATTGATTCCCGCACAATGAAGAAGGAGCCTGCGGTAGGAGTTTCCAGGCCCAGCCAAAGGCGACTTTGTTCATAGCTCCCTCCTCCCCCCAGAGGGGACAGTGATTTATTTTCTCTTCCAGGAGTGGGGCCCGAGACATAAATGGGGCGGCTGGCCTGCATCCCCACCTCACAGCGCCTGGGCCCAACTCCCGCACATCCACCTCAGCCGGGGCTGCGCACTGGCCCGCCGCTGCCCGGAGGGGTGGGGGGGAAGGCCCCCTGCGGCCTGGCCAGAGGCCAAGGCCAGCCGGCGCACACGCACATCACGACAGCCCTCCCGCTGAATCACACACACTGGCGGACCCTCCCCAACACAGCCCGCATGGCAAGAAGGCACCATCCCCGTGGAGTGGGGCACCCAGCGGCCGGCACCCAGCCCCGGGGGGGCAGCGCTCGGCCCTACCAGGGCAGGCCCGCAGGGTTCAGAGGACAGGGAGGTGACCTCGAGGGCTGGCTGTTCAGAGACCTGTCCACTGCATCATCCTTGGAAAAGTTCAAACGGGACAACCCCTTCCACAAGTTCT
The DNA here is from genome assembly GCF_002201575.2 of Neomonachus schauinslandi. Classification (NCBI taxonomy): domain Eukaryota; kingdom Metazoa; phylum Chordata; class Mammalia; order Carnivora; family Phocidae; genus Neomonachus; species Neomonachus schauinslandi. Next base: position 203,414,913 of record NC_058404.1, read on the forward strand.
TCTAAAGCTATCTGGGTAGGGTATGTCATTCGGAACCTCTCAAGTTCCCATTGTGAGAAACCCGAATCCTATCTTCCCTCCAATTTGGAAAAAGCTGCTTAAGACAAACCCACCATGATTGTGAAACTTCCAGAAAGGGGAACTTTAAAAACATGATCTGAGTCTGGAGACGCGCTGACTCCAGAAAGCGTGACGCACGGGGAGGACAGCTTTCAGAAAACAGCCCGGCTCTCTCTGCGCCGCTCTGCCCGCCTAAAGGAAGTCGGCGCTCGGCCTGCTCACCCACAAAGCCGACGCACCAAGCGGCCGTGCCCCTCAAGGCCAGGCCTGAAGCAGAAGCCAGCACAGTTCAGGAGCAGGGGCCCCCAACACCCCACCCCCCAAAGCCACACAGGACCTTGCCCTTGGAGAGTAGCTCTCAGGTCCCTGCAGCCGCTAGGGCCGGGCACGGCCAGCGGGAGGGCCGGGGCTGGAGACCAGGCGCGGGCCCCAGGCCAAGGCGGAGGGGAACAGAGCAGGGTGTGGCCCCTCCAGGGCCCCCTGGCACCGAGGCAGGCCCTGACGCCCGCTGCCATCGCCCGCTGCCATCATCACTGCCATCCACCTCTCCGCGGTGGGCTCCGGCCAATGACCAGGCCAGGACAGCGGCCTCCAGAGCTGGCTGAGTAGCCAGAGGACAGGCAGGTGTGGGAAAGAGGGGAGTCCAAGCGGAGTCAGAATCCAGGCTGCCGGCCACCGGGGCGGGGGGGACCTTGCTGGGTATGACCTGAGTGCCCGCCGTGCCCAGGACACTGCCA